>NC_092516.1:40554078-40750549 GCF_047511675.1 Marmota flaviventris | reverse complement strand
CTCTAAACCTCACCCTAACAAAAACCCTAACCTGATCATATCTCTAAATCTAACCTAGAACCTAATAATTAAAATAATCATAACCATAACCCTAAACCTAATACAAAGCCTAAACCTTAGCCTAAACCACACCCTAACCATAAACATTACCATAAGTTTAACGCTAACCCTAAACCTAATGGAAAACCTAACCCTAAACTAACCCTAAACATAATGTTATCTCTAAACCTAACCCTAACTCTAAACCTAGCCCAAACCCTAACACCAACCCTAAGCCTAAACCTAAAACTAACACAAAACTTAACCCTGTGTCTAACCCTAAATCTAAGCCTAAATCTTACCCTGTCTAACCCTGAATCTAACCCTAATAATAACACTAACCCTAACCCAAACCTAATTCTAATCTTAACCCCAACCCTAACCAAACCTTAACCAGAACCCTAACACTAACACTAATCCAACACTAAAGCTAACCCTAATACTAACCCTAACCTAAAACCATCCCTAACCCTAACCCAAACTCTAAAACTAACACTACCCCTAAACCTAACATTAATGCTAACACTGATGCTAACCCTAACCCTAAACTTAACACTAAACCTAACCCCAACACTAACCCTAACCCTAAGCCTAACCTTAAACCTAGTACTATCCCTAAACTTAACACTAACCCAAACCCTAAACCTAACCCTAACCCTAATGCTAACACTAAACCTGATCCTAATCCTAAGCATAATTCTAAACTTAACCCTGACCCTAACACTTAACCTAACACAAATCATAACCCTAACCCTAACTCTAACCCTACTACTATCCCTAAACCAAACCTAAACCTATAGCTAACACTGACCCTAACACTAACCCTAATCATAACCATAACCCAATTTCTAAACTTATCCATAATCCTAACACTAACCCTAAGACAATCCCCACTCATAACCTAAGCCTAAACTTAACACTATCCCTAAACCTAAACCTAACCATAACACTAACCTTATCACTAACCAACCCCTGAGCCTAATACTAATCCTAAACCTAACCCTAACTCAAACCCTAAAACTAAACATAACCCAAAACCTAACCATAACCTTAACACTAACCCTCACTATAACCCTAATGTTAATACTAACACTAAACCTAACCCTAACCATAGCACTAACCCTAACACTAACCCTAGACCTAACCCTAAAACTAACACTAAACATAGCCCTAATCCTAATCCTAACATTAAACTTAAACCTAATCTTAACGCTAAACCTAATCCAAACAATAAACCTTACATTAAAACTAACCCTAACTCTAACCCTAACATAAACCCTAACCCTAAAGTTAACCCTAACAGTAACACTAACCTTAACCCTAACAAAAAACAGAACACTTACCCTAGCACTAAACTTAAACTTCAATGTAAACATAACCCTAACCCTAACTCTAAAACTAACCCTAATCCAAAACCTAAAACTCATACTAATCCTAACCCAAATCATAAACCTAACCCTAACCATAATCCTAATCCTATCCATAACCCTATTTCTCACCCTAATCCAAACCCAAACACACCCAAATTTTATCCTAACCCTAAATTTTACCCTTATCCTAATTCTAACACTAAATGTAACCCTAAGCATAACCCTATCCCTAACACTAAACCTAACCCTAACCCTAAGCCTAAGTTTAATTCTAGCACTAACAATAAACCTAAACCTAACCGTTACCCTAACTCTAATTCTTACCCTAAACATTAGGTTAACCCTAACACTAACCCTACCCCTAACCCTAACCCTAATCCCGACACTAATCCTAACTCTAACTGTAACTGTAAAAATAACACTAACACTAAACCTAACCCTAAATCTAACAATAACCCTAACCCTAATCCTAACCCTAACCCTGAAACTATCCCTAACCCTAGGGATAGTTTTTTTTTTTTTTTTCTAACCCTATCCCTAAACCTAACTTGTACCTTACCCTAACCCTAATGCTAATCCTAACACCAACCTTAACCCTAACCCTAAAACAAACCCATACCCTAACCCTAACACTAACACTAACACTAAACTTAACCCTAAACCTAACCCTCACACTAATTCTAACATTAACCTTACTCTAACCCTAACCCTAACTGTAACACTAAGACTAACCGTGTCCCTAATCATAACCCTAAAACTAAACCTTATCCTAAACCTAACACTAAATCTAACCCTAACTCTAAATGTAACCCTAAATCTAATCCTAACCTAACCCTTACCCTAATTCTAAACCTAACACTAACATTAACTGTAACCCTAAGACTAACACTAAACCTTACATTATATTTAACCCTAACCCTAACCGATACCCAAACACTAAACATAGCCCTAACCCTAAACCTAATCCTAACCCTAAAAATAACCCTAAAACTAATGCTAACCCTAACGCTAACCCTAGCAACAACCCTAACCATAACACCACAATCACCCTAACCCTAACACAAACACTAACACTAAACTAACACTAACCATAATCCTAACTGTAAAGATAATACTAAACCTAACCCTAACACTAACCTAATCCTAACCCTAACCCTAAAACTAAATGTAACCTTAACCCCAACCATAACACTAACCTAAACCTAAACCTAATCCTAAACCTAAACCTAAAAATAATTTTTACCCTATTTCTAACAATAATGTTAACACTAACACTAATTCTAACCCTAACACTAAACCTAATCCTAAAACTAATCATAACCGTAACCTTAACAATAACCCTAACCCTAACACTAACACTAACCCTAACCATAAAACTAACCCTAACACTAAACCTAAAACTGACACTAACACTAATCCTAACTCTTACACTAACACTTACCCTAACACCACACCTAACCCTAACCCTTTCCCTAACACTAAATCTAACCTTAATCCTCCCCTATCCCTAAACTTCAACCTAACAATAACCCTAACCCTTAACATAAACCTATCATTATCCCTAATCCTATCCCTAAGCCTTACTTTAACACTAACCCTAACACTATCCATAACCATAACCCTAACTGTAACCCTAACCTTAAACCTAACACTTACGCTAACCCTTTGCCTACTCTAACCTTAAGACTAATGATAAGCATAGCGCTAAACCTAAGCCTAAACCTTAACCTAACACTAACCCTAACCGTAACACTAAATATAACCTTAACCCTAAACCTAAACCTATGCATAATCTTAACCCTAACACTAACAAAAACCTTAACCCTAAGCTAACCCTAACCCTAACCCTAACACTAACACTAAACCTAACCCTAATTCTAACCCTAATCCTAAATCTATCACTAACCCTATCCCTAACCCTAATCCTAAATTTAACACTAACCCTAACCCTAACCTAACCCTAAAACTAAACCTATTCTTTACCCTAACACTAACACTGACATGCACCCTAAACTTAACCATGAACCTAATTCTAATCCTATTCCTAACCTAACCATAAAATTAACACTTAACTCTAACCCTAACGCTAATTCTAACATTAACCCTAACCCTAACCCAAATTTTAAACAAAACAGTAAACCTAACTCTAAACCTATTAATAAATCTAATGCTAACCCTAACACTAACAGAAACACTAACCCTAACCTAACCCTACTGTAAGCCTATACCTAACACTAAACTCAACACTAACCCTAACCATAACCCTAACTCTAAACCTAACCCTAATGCTAACAATACCCATAATCCTAACCCTAAACTAACACTAAACCTAATCCTGTATACAACCCTAACCCTACCCTAACCCTAACACAATTCCTAATCTATCCTAAACCTAAGTACAAAACTAACACTGACTCTAAACCTAACACTAACCCTAAACCTAACCCTAACACTAACCTTAATTCTAACCCTAAAAAGAAACCTAATCCTAATTTTATAACTAACCATAAACCTAAACCTAAATTTAAACGTAACACTAAACCTGACAATAACCCTAACCCTAACACTAACCATAAACATAACCCTAACACTAACACAAACCCAAACCCTAACCCTAACCCTAACACTAACACTAACCTTAACACTAATCATAACACGAACTCTAATCCTAACCTTAACTCTAACCCTAACAATTACCTAACACTAACTCTAACCTTAAAATTAAAGCTAACACTATCCCTATTCCTAACCCTAACTCTAACCCTAACCATAACCATAACCCTAACCCTAAATCTAACCCTAAGTCTAACATTAACCTCAACTAAAAATAACCTTAACTTAACACTAACCCTAACCCTAATTCTAATCTTAAACCTAAGCATAACTGTAACCATAATCCTATTCATAACCCTAATGCTAACCCAAATTCTAACCCTAAACCTAACACAAACCCTAACCCTAACACAAAACCTAACCTTAACCCTAACGTTAACCCTAACACTAACCAGAACCCTAAACCTAACCCTAACCCTATTTGATAACTTGACACTAACCCTCACTCTAACCATTACCCTAAACCTAACACTAAACCAAAACCTAACCCTAACCTTAACCGTAACACTAAACTTACCACTAACCCTAACGCTATCCCCAACCCTAATCCTAACACTAACCCTAATTTTACAACTAATTTTAATCCTAACCTTAAACCTAACACTAAATCTAACCCTAACACTAACAAAAGCCTAACACTAACCCTAACCCTAACCGGAACCCAAACACTAAACCTAAACATCACACTTATTCTAACCTTAACCCTAACCCTAACAGTAACACTAACTCTAATCTGAACCCTAACACTAAACCTTGCACTTAACATAACCCTAAGCCTAACACTAACCCTAACAATAATCCTAGCCCAAACACTAACTCTAATACTAAACCTAACCCTAACTTTAACCCTAACCCTAAAACTAAAACTAAGCATAATGTTAACCCTACCACTAAACCTAACCCTAAGCCTAACCCTAACCCTATCACTAAACCTACCTTTAACCATAATCTTAATACTAAACCTTACCCTAACCCTAACGTTAACCCTTACACTAACCCTAAACCTAACACTAACCTTAACCCTAACACTAAACCTTATCCTAACACTAAATCTAAGTCTAAACCTAACTCTCACACTAACTCTAACCCTAACCCTAACAAAAACCCTAACCCTCACACTAACACTTACCCTAACCCAAATCATAACCCTAACTCTTACTCTAAAACTAACCCTACGGCTAACCCTATCCCTAACACTAACCCTAACCCTAAACCTAACACTGACCCTAAACCTAACACTAACCTTAACCCTAACACTAAACCTTATCCTAACACTAAATCTAAGTCTAAACCTAACTCTCACACTAACTCTAACCCTAACCCTAACAAAAACCCTAACCCTCACACTAACACTTACCCTAACCCAAATCATAACCCTAACTCTTACTCTAAAACTAACCCTACGGCTAACCCTATCCCTAACACTAACCCTAACCCTAAACCTAACACTGACCCTAACCCTAATTCTAATGTTAACCCTAACACTAACCCTTACTCAAACCCTAACCCTAACCCTAACCAGACAATAACACTAACTCTAACCATAACCATAACCTAATACTTACTCCAAACCTAAACCTAACCCTAAACCTAATACTAACACTAATCTTAAACCTTAACCAAACCCTAACCTTAACACTAACACTAAATCTAATTCAAACATTAACCCTAAAACTAACACTAAACCTAACCCTAAACTAACCTTAACCCTAATTCTAATACTAAACCTAATCCTAAACTTAGCACTACAACTAAACCAAACACTTACCCTAAACCTATCCTAACTCTAACCCTAACCCTAAACCTAATCATAACTCTAACACTAATCCTAATCCTAACCCTAACCCTAACTCTAACATTAACACTACCCATAACCCTAACCTCACCAAAACACTAACTCTAACCCTAACACTAACCATAACCCTAAATCTCACACTAACCCTAAACATATTGCTAACCCTATACCTAACACTAAACCTAAACCCAATCCTAAACCTATCCCTAACACTAACCCTAGCTGTAACCCTAACACTGAACCTAAACCTATCCCTAACATTAACATTAACCTAGCCCTAACCCTAATCTTAACCTTAACCCTAACACTAATCCTTACCCTAAATCTAACCCTTACCCTAACCCTAACACTAACCTTAACCCTAGAACTAATCCTAAACCTAAACCTAACAATAAACCTACTCTTACCCCTAAGCCTAACACTAAACCTAACCCTAATTCTAACCATAAACCTACCATTAAACCTAACCCAAACCCTAAACCTAACACTAACCATAACCCTAAACCTAACCGTAATCCAAACCCTAGTTTTAACCCTACCCTATCCCTAAACCTAACCCTAACACTAAACCTAACCTCAACCCTAAAACTAAACCTAACACTAAACTTAACCATAACCTTAACCCTAACCTTATCCCTAACTGTAACCTTAACAATAATTCTAACCCTAAACCTAACACTAACCCAAATCTTAACTGTAATCCTAAATTTAACCCTAACCATAACCTTAAATCTAACCATTAAACTAACCCTAACACTAACCCTAACCCTATCCCTAACAGTAAAACCAACCCTTACCTTAATCTTAACCCTATTCTAACCCTAACCAGAACACTAAACCTAACAACATACCTAACCCTAACTCTAATCCTAAACCTAATCCTAACACTAACACTACCCCTAAACCTAAACCTAACAATAACCAAAATGCTCATCCTAACAATACTCTTAACCCTAACCCTAACCCTAACCAGACACTAACACTAACTCTAATCGTAACAATAACTCTGAACTATGTATCCTACTATTTTGATGGAGTAAAAGGAAAAGAACAACTGGACTTTTAAAAGGCCAGATCCCACTGATTTATCAACATAGACTGGCTGCCCCATTTTAGTTCCCCTCCTGGTTGGTTTGGGAAGTCCCTCAGCTGTCAAATAGATATAGACTTTGAAAAACTAGAAAGGTCAATCTCCAAACTAATGTTTTCACTAGACTCTCTGACAGAAATAGTCTTCCAAACAGATGAGGTCTAGATGGTCTCTTTTTTGAAACCAGGAGGACTTTGTATGGCTCCAGGAGAAACTTGTTTCTATGCAAACCATTCAGGGATAATAAAGGACAGTTTGGCACTTGTGAGAAATAGGTTAAAGGAAAGAGATGCAGCACTAGATACTTCAGGCAATTGGTATCAAAACCTATTCTCATCATACCCTGGGTTGACTACCATAATTTCAGCCATAGTTGGGCCCCTAGTCATTCTCCTGATTGGTATTACTGTAGGACCCTGCCTCTTAAAACCCCTCCTAAACCATATACACAAAAATGTAGGTGAGGTCAGACTTATGGTCTTTCGAGCACAGATAGTCCCTTAGACACAGAAGGATGGAACAAAAACTGAGGCCTAAAGGTGTGCAAGATTGACATCAAACCTACTAAAACCAGTTGGGAATGTGATAGTAGGAGCAAATATGAATCCATTTTGTTTTATGACTTAATCCTGTAAAACAACCATGCCAGGTAGAAGAGTCATGACTAAACCTAACTCTAAACTTAACTCTAACCCAAACCATAATCCAAATCCTAACCTAACATTAACACTAAACCTATTCCTAACCCGAACACAAACACTAAACCTTACCCTAACCTTAACCCTAAACCTAACTCTAACCCTATCCCTAACACTTTCCATAACCCTAAAACTAAATCAAACCCTAATTCTAACTCTAATCCTAACACTAATCCTAACCCTAATTTTATTTGTAACCTTAAACCTAACAATAAACCTAACACTAAACCTAACCCTAAACCTAAACTTAACACTAACACTAAACCTAATCCTAACCCTAATCCTAATATTAAGCCTAAACCTAACCCTAACTAGAACCCTAAACCTAACCTTAACTCTCACACTCACCCTAAACTTAAAACTAACACTAATTCCAAACCTAACACTAAACTTAACACTAACCGTAAACCTAACCATAATACTCACCCTAACCCTAACAGTAACACTAAACCTAACCCTAAACATAAACATTAACCTTACCCTAATTTTAACCCTAACCATAACAATAACCTTAACCCTAAAACTAACCCTAACCCTAACCCTAACCCTAAACCTAACATGAAACCTAACATAACCATAAACCTAACACTAACCTTAAGCTTAACCCTAAACTTAACACTAAGACTAAACCTAAACCTAACCCTAACACTAACACTATACCTAACCCTAACAATAACCTAACCCTAACCCTACACCTAACCCTAACTCTAACCCTATTACTAAACCTAACCTTAATTTTAACCCTAAATCTAACACTAAACCTAAATGTAAACTGAACCCTAACCCTATCCCTATCTGTAACATTAACACTAACGCTAACCCTAAACTTAACCCTAAAACTAACCCAAATTTTAACCCTAATCCTAACTTTAACATTAACCCTGTCCCTAACCGTAAGCATAACCCTAATCCTAACACTAACACTAACCCTAACTCTAACCCTAAAACTAAACCTTACCGTAAATGTAACATTACTGTAACCTTAAACCTTCCACCTAACCTAACCCTAACCCTAACCTGAACCTGAACACTAACCCTTAACCTTACTCTAACCCTAACCCTAACACTAACCCCAAACCTAACTCTAAACCTAAGCGTAACCCTAAACCTTATCTTATCAGCAATTTGAACCTAAAACAAACCGTAACCCTAAAGTAACCCTAACCATAACCCTAAACCTATCACTAATCCTTACCCTAACCATAACCCTAAAGTTTACACTAAACCTAACCCTAAGCAGAACCCTGACCATAACACTAACCCTAACCCTATTTCTAAAGTTAAACCTAACACTAACACTAAACCTAACTCTTACCATATCCTTGAAACTAACCCTAAGTCTAACCATAACCATAAACCTAACACTAACACTAAATCTAAACCTAACCCTAAACCTAACACTACCCCTAACCCTAACCCTAACTATTTTTAATCCTAATAATGAATAGAACCCTAACCCTAATCCTAACCCCAATACTAAATCTAAACCTAATTCTAAATCTAACCCTAAACCTAACCCTAACAATAACCCTAACCCTTACCCTAACACTAACACTAACACTAACCCTAACATGAACCCCAACACTAACACTAAACCTAATATTAACCCCAACCCTACTCTAACACTAGCCCTAAAACTAACCATAAACTTAACACTAACCCTAACAAGAAACCTAATGTTAAACCTAACCCTAACCGTAATCCTAGTCCTATCCATAAATCTAACCCTAACACAAAGGCTAACACAAAACTAACCCACCCTAACCATAACCATAACCCTAATCCTAGCACTAATTCTAACCATGACCATAAACCTAACCCTAACATTAACACTAACTCTAAAAGTTACCCTAACACTATCCCTAAACCTAAACATAATCCTAAACTTAACCCTAACTCTAACACTAACCTAACCCTAACCCTAACTCTTAACTAACCCAAACACTAAGCATATTCCTAAACCTAACACCAACACGAACCATTACCCAAACCTTATATCTAAAGCAAATCTAACCCTATCCCTAACACTAACCTGAATGCTAACCCTAACCCTAAAACTAACCCTAACCATAATCCTAACCCTAACCTAACCCTAACACAAACCCTAAGCCTACCCTAAACTTAAGCCTAACCCTAATTCTAGTGCTATCCATAAACCTAACACAAACCCTAATCCTAACCGTAACCCTAAAACAAACCCTAACCCTAACCCAAACCAAACCGAACCCTAAACACTTACCCTAAGCCTAACGCTAATTCTAACCCTAATCCTATCCCTGACCATAAAAATAACCTTCATTCTAACCCTAACCTCACACTAACCCTAAACATAAACCTAACCCAAAACATTGCCCTACCCCTACCCCTAAGATAACCCTAAAACTTACCCTAACCCTAACCCTAAACTTAATGCTAAACCTAAAACTAACTCTAACCCTAACAGTAAACCTTACAGCAAACATAACCTAACCCTAAACCTAACCCTAACATAAACCCTAATGCTAACATAATCCTAACCCTAACACTTACACTAAACCTAACCCTAAACCTAATCTAAACCCTAACCCTAACCCTAACACTAACACTAACCCTAAACCTCTCTCTAACTCTAACCCTAACCTGACCCTAAACCTAACCCAAACCTAACCCTAAACCTAACCCTCATCCTAACCCTAAACTTAAAACTAATTCTTACTCTAAACTTAACCATACCCTAAACCAAACCAGAAGACTAAACCTATTCCTAAACATAATCAAAGCATAACTCTAATCCTAACCCTTATTAGAACCCTAACACTAATACTAACACTAAATATAACCCTAACCTTAAACCTAACACTAAGCCAAACCCTAACATTAAACTTAATACTAACCCAAACCCTAAACCTAACCCTAAAGTGGAAACTAACCCTAACCCTAACCCTAAAACTAACACTAACACTTACCGTAACCCTACCCCTAACCTTAACCTTAAACCTAACAATAAACGTAACCTTCACCCTAACACTAAACTTAACATTAAACATAACCATAATATTAACCCTAAACCTGTCCCTAACCATAGGTTAAGAATAACTCTAACCCTAAGCCTAGCCTAACACTAACCCAACCTCTTAAACTAACCCTAACTTTTACACTAACTCTAATCCTAACACTAAACATAACTATAGCCCAAACACTAACCCAAACCCTAAACCTAAACCTAAAATTAACCCTTACCTTAATTGTAACCCTACCCAAATTGTAACCCTACCCAAACCATTAGCCTAACACTAAACATAACCCTAACCCTAACTATAACCCTAACACTAACCCTAACCCTAACCCTGAAACTTACCCGAACCCTAACCCTAAACCTAACACTAACAATTACCCTAACCCTAAACCTAAAACTAAGTCTAACCCTCCCCTTAACTTTAACGCAACCCTAACTCTAACTATAAACTTAACACAAACCTTAACCCTAATGTAACCCTAATCCAAACCTAATCCTAAACCTAATCCTAACCATAACACTGATGATTTCCATAACCCTAACCCTAAAGCTAACCGTAATCCTAACACTAAAATTAACCCTATGCCTAATCCTGACCCTTAGACTAAACTTAACCCTGTAACTAAACCTAACACTAACCCTAAAACTAACATTAACCCTAAACTAAACCCTATCCCTAAGCTTAACAACCATAACCCTATACATAACCCTAACCCTAACTCTAAACCTAACCCTAAACCTTACATTAAACTTAACCCAAAACCTAACTTTAACACTAACCCTGACCTAAATATAACTCCAACACTAGCCATTACCCTATTCTGAAACCTAACACTAAATTGAAACCTAACCCTTAGCCAAAACCTAACCCTAACAACAACCCTAACGCTAACTTAACCTTAACCTTAACCCTAATCCTAACACTATCAATAACCCTAAAACTAAAACTAACCCTAAACCTAATCCTAACCCTAACCTTAACCCTAACTCTAACACTTACATTAACCTAACCCTAAAACTACCACTATCCCTAAACCTATCTCTTACCCTAAACCTAAACATAACCCTAACAGTAACCCTAGCCCTTACCCTAACCCTAATCCTAACACTAAACCTAACATTAAACCTTACCCTAACCCTAACACTTACCCTAACCCTAACCCTAACACTAACCAAAAACCTAACACTAACCCTAACCCTAAATCTAACCATAATCAAAAACCTAACATTAAACCTAACCCTAACACTGACCTTAACACTAAATCTAATCCTAACCTTAAACCCAAAACTAACCCTAACACTAACCCTAACACTACCATAAATCTAAGCCTAAATTTAACAATAACCCTTACCATACTCTAACCCTAACTCTACTCCTAACACTTTCCCTAACTCTAACCCTAACAATAAACCTAATCCTAAACCTAACCCTAACTATACATTAATGCTAACACTAACTCTAACCTTAACCCTAATACTAACGCTAAACCTAACACAAATCCTAAACCTAACCACTAACTGTAACCCTAATCCTATCCATAATTCTAACCCTATCCATAACCCTAACCAAAATAGACACCCTAATCCTTACTTAACCCTAAACCTAACCCTAAACCCTAACCCTTGCACTAAACCCAACCCTAAGCCTAACACTAACCCTAAAACTCACCCTAACCCTAAACCTAACCCTAATCCTAACACTAACCCTAACCCTAAACCTAAACATAACCCTAACCCTAACACTAAACCTAACCCTAACCCTAAACTTAACATTAACCCTTACCGTAACCCTAACCTTAAACCTAACACTAAACCTAAATCTAAACTTAACTGTAACCTTAACCCTAAACCTATCCCTAACCATAATCTTAAGAATAGCTCTAACCCTAACCCTGACCTACCACTAACCCAATCCCTAAACCTAACCGTAACTTTTACATTAACAATAAACCTATCCATAACCATAATTCTAACCCTAACCCTAAACCTAACCATAAACCTAAAACTAACCCTTACCTTAATTGGAACCTTATCATAACCATTAATCTAACTCTAAACATAACCCCAACCCTAATCATAACCATTACCCTAACCCTAAAACCTACCATAACCCTAACCATAACCCTAACACTAACTCTAACCCTAACCCTAAACCTGAACCTAAACCTAACACTAATCATAAGAATAACCCTAACCCTAAACCTAAGCCTAACCCTAACCCTATATATTTTCCACAACCCTAACTGTAACCCTAATCTTAACACAAACCCTAACCCTAACCCTAACCCTAACCCTAATCGTAAACCTAACGCTATATTTAACTCTAATACTTTCCATAATCCTAACCCTAATCTTACCCCTAACCCTAACACTAAACCAAACCCTAAGCCTAACCTTAACCCTAACATTAACCTTAACCCAAATCCTAAACCTAACACTAATCCTAACACTAACACTCACCCTAAACCTAAACCTATTCCTAAAACTAATCCTTACCTTAACTCTAACTCTAACCCTAACCCTAACTCTAAACATAACCCTAAAACGTACTCTAAATTTAACCCTAAACCTAACTCTAAACCTATCCTTAAACCCAACCCTAATCCTAACTCTAAATCTAACACTAACACTAAACTTAAACCTAAACCTAATACCAACACTAACCATTACCTTATCCTGAACACTAACCCTAACCCTATCCCTAAACCTAACACTAACACTAACTCTAACACAAAGCCTAACCCTAACCTTAACCCTAACAGTAACCATAACCCTATCCTTAACACTAAACTTAACCCTAATCCTAACAAGAAAAAAAAGCCTAACCCTAACCTAACCTTAATCCTAACACCAACCCTATCACTGAACCAAACCCTAAACTTAATCCTAAACCTAACTCAAATCCTAACACTAACCCTAACACTAACGTTAACCTAACCCTAAAACTAACACTAACCCTAATCCTATATCTAACCCTAACAATAGCCATAACCCTAACAGTAGCCCAAAACCTAAACCTAATCCTAATCATAACAGTAACACTAAAACTTAGCCTGACCCTGCATTTTACCCCAAAACAAACTCTAACCCTAAGCCTAAACCTATCAATAACCTTACACCTAACCAGAACCCTAAACCTAATCCTAACACTAACCCTGATGTTAACCCTAAAACTAAACCTAAAACTAACCCCAAACCTATTCCTAATGCTAACACTAAACCTAACCATATACCTAATCCTTCCCTAACCCTAACCCTCATGCTTACCCTAATTCTAATACTAACCCTAAACCTAAACCTAACCCAAACTCTAACACTAACCCTAAACTTTCTACTAACCCTATACCTAAAACTAACCCTAACCCTAAAACTAACACTAACCCTTCCCTTTACACTAAGCCTAACCCTAACCCTAACTGTAATTTTTACCCTAATCCTAAACATAACCTAACCCAAACCGTAACTCTAAACCTAACCCTAAACCTAACATTAAAAGTAACCCTAATCATAAGCCTAAAAATAACCCTAAACTTAACCATACTCATAACCATAACCTTAACAGTAACACTGACCCTAAACCTTACCCTAACACAAACTCTAAACCTAACCCTAGCACTAACCCTAATATTAACCCTCACCCTAACCCTACATTTAACACTAACTCTTACCCTAACCCTAACTTTAACCCTAACCCAAAACCTAACACTAAACTTAAACATAAACCTAACCCTAACCCTAATTTTAACACTGATTATAACCCTAAACCTAACCCTAACCCTAACAGTAACTTAAATGCTAACACACTAAACATAACATTGAACCTAACCCTAACCCTAACCTTACCACTAACCCTAACACTAATACTAACATTAACCCTAACCCTAACCCTAATGCTGATCCTAACAATAACCTTACCCTAATCCTATTCCTGACCCTAAAACTAACCCTCATTTTAACCCTAAACCTCACCTAATTCTAACCATTTCCCAAACTAAAATATTACCCCAACCCATGCCTATGATAAGCCAAAACCTAATATTAACCCTAAACCTATACTTAACCCTAACCCTAACACTATCTCTAATCCTAACCCTAACACTAATCCTTACCTAACCCTTACAAAAACCCTAATCCTAACTGAACCCTAACCCTAACCCTAACACTTACACTAAACCTAACCCTAACCCTAATCCTAACCCTAACCTAAACCCTAAGAGTAACCCTAATTCTATCACTAACCCTAACCCTATATGTAACAGTAACCCTAACACTAACCCTAACCAAAGCACTAACCTTAACCCTAAACCGTACCTTAACTTTAACCCTACTCTAACACAAAATCTAAGCCTAATCTTAACAATAAACTTAACCCTTAACCTATCCCTCAACCTAACCCTAACATTAAGCCTAAATCTAACACTAATTATAACACTAACACTAATCCTAAAATTAACCATAACCCTAACACTAATTCTAACCATAACAGCAACTCTTTCCTGAACACTAAACTGAAACCTAACCCTAACCCTAATCCCAACCAAAAACCTTACCCTAATACTAACTGTAACACTAAAACTAACACTAACACTAATACTGAATCTAACCCTAACCATAATTCTAACCCTAACCATAATTTTAACCCTAACCTAACCATAACACTAAATCTATTCCTAACCGTAACACTAACACTAAACCTTATCCTATACTTAAACCTAAACCTAATGCTAACTCTATCCCTAACACTATCCCTACCACTAACCTGAAAATTAACCCAAAACCTAACCTTAACAATAAACATAAACCTAACCCTAACACTAACTTTAAAACTAAACCTAGTCCTAATCACAACAATAACACCAAACCTTACTTAAACTAACTCTAAACATAATACTAACCCTAACTCTAATCCTAACCCTAACACTCACTGTAACACTAAACCTAATTCTAACTTTAACCCTAACCCTAAACCTAAATCTAATCATAAACATAATCCTAACCCAACACTAAACATAATATGAAGCCTAACCCTAATGCTAACCCTAAACCTAACCTTATTCCTAATACTAATTTTAACCATAACCGTAACGTTAACCCTTACACTAACCCTGACCCTAACCCTTAACCTAAACCTGATTCTAACTGTAACTCTAAGAATAACCCTAAATCTAACACTAACCATAAACCTAACCTAACCCTAACCCTAAACGTAACCCTAAATCTAACACTAGCCCTAACACTAACCCTAAGCTTAACCCTAAACCTAACCCTAACCCTAACACTAACACCAACTCTAACACTAACCCTAACCCTAAACTAAACCTTAACCATAACAATAAACCTAACCCTATCCATAACACTAACACTAAACCTAATTTATAAATAAACCTAAACCTAACGCTCACCCTCATTCTAACACAAACTCTAACCCTAACCTAACAATAACCCTAACAGTTACCATAACACTAAACCTAACCCTAACACTAATACTAAACCTAACCCTAACTTTAACCTTAACCCTAGAACTGAACCTAACCCTATTAATAAGCCTAACCCAAACACTAACCCTAAAAATAACCCTAAAGTTAACCCTAACACTAATCTTAACCCTAACCCTAACACTTACCAGCACCCTAACCCTAACCCTAAATCTAACAATAAACCTAAACCTAATATAACCCTGATTTTAACCCTAACCATAATATTAAACCGTAAACTAACACTAAATATAATATTAACCCTTACCCTAATAATAACCCTAACCCTAACACAAACCTAACCCTAACCCTAACACAAAACCTAAACTTAACATTAATCTTAACTCTAACATAAACCTAACTCTAAATCTAAAACTCACCCTAATTCTAACATTAATCCTAAACCTAACCCTAACACTAAACATAACCCTAAGCCTAAGCCTAACTCTAACCCTAAGCCTAAACCTAACTCTAACCCTAACCCTAACCCTAACACTAACCAATTCTTAACCCTAATCCTAAACCTAACCCTAAACCTAACCCTAAACCTATCCATAACCCTAACCCTAATCCTAAAACTAACAGAAAACCTAAAACTAACCTAATCCTAAAACTAACCCTAACCCAAACACTAAACCTAACACTCACCATAACCATAACCCTAAAAATAAACCTAACACTAAGCCTCACCCTAGCCCTAACCCTAACAAAAACAGTAACCCCAAAACTGACCCTTATCCTAACCCTAACACTATCAAAAAATAAACTTAATCCTAACTAATCCTGACCATAACCCTAATCCTATCCATAACCCTAATCCTAACCCTAACTCTAACCCTAACCCAAAACCTCACCCCAAACTAACCCTAACACTATTTATAACCCTAAAACTAACACTCACTCTAGCTCTAACCATGACACTAAACCTTACACTAAACCTACTCCTTAGCCTAATTCTAACCCTGAAACTTACCCTAACACTAAACCTAATTCTAACCCTAGCACTAACTCTAATTCTAACCCTAATGTTAACCATAACACTAACCCTAATCCTAACCCTAACCTTAATACTAATTGTAACCCTCACCCTAACACTAACCCTTAATCTAACCCTATCCCTAACCCAAACACTAACACTAAACCTAACCATAACTTTAACCTTAAACATAACACTAAATCTAATCTTAACCTTAACACTAATCATATTCCTAAATGTAACCTTAAAAACAACCCTAACCCTAACCCTATCCCTAACAGTAACCCAAACATTAAGCCTAACCCTAACTTTAACCCTAACCCTAACCCTAATAGTAAACATAATGCTAACCCTAACACTAATTCTAACCCTAAAAATAAATCTTACCCTAAACCTAACCCCACATTAACCCTAACCCTAAAACTAACGCTAACCCTAACCCAAACCTTAATCTTAGAACTAACCCTAACCCTAACTGTAACCATTAATCTAACCCTAACTCTAATACTAAACCTAACCTAACCCTAAATCTAATCCTAAACCTAAACCTTGTTTTATCCAAAACCCTTAGCCTAATACTAATTTTAACTTAAACCCTAACCCTAACTTCACCCTAAACCTAAACTTAACCCGTAACCTAACACTATGCCTAAACCTTACACTAACCATCACTCTAAATCTAACTTTAACCCTAACTGTAACACTAACCCTAACCCTAACATTAACCTTTACCATAAACCTAATCATAAACTTAACACTAATCCTAAACCTCATCCTAACCCTAACCCTAATTGTAACCCTATCACTAATCCTAACTCTAACCCTAATCCTAACACTAAACCAAACTTAACCCTAACACAAACCCGAACACTCATTTTATCCATAACCCTAAACCTAACCCTAACCCTAACATAAGCCCTAACCCCAATGTAAACATAACAATAACCCTAACCCTAACACTAACACTTTCCCTAACCCTAAACCTAACCCTAACACTAACCTTAACCCTAACTATAATTGTAAAGCTAACACTAAATCTAAGCCTATACCTAACCTAACCCTAATATTAATCCTGAATCTAAACCTAAGGTTAATTCTAACACACACCTTAACCCTAACCCTAACACTAACCCTACACCTAAACCTAACCCTGAACCTAATTATAATTCTAAACTTAAACATAACCCTAATACTAACACTAACACTAACCCTAATCTTAACCCTAACCCAAACCATAACACTAAACCTTACCCTAACCCTAATCCCAACCCTAACACTAACATTAACCCTAAACATAACAGTAACCCTACCACTAAACCTAATCCTAACCCTAACCCTAAGCCTAAGCCTAACAATAACCCTCACCCAAAACCTAACACTAAACCTAACCCTAACAGTAATTCTAACTCTAACCCTAGACCTAACTCTATCACTAATATTAATCCTAACCCTAATCCTAAAACTAACCCTGAACCTAAACCTAAACCTATCCATATACTTAACCCTAACCCTAAACCTAACCCTAAAAGAAAACCTAACCCTAAAGTAACCCTAACCCTAATACTAAACCTAAGAGTAGCAATAACCCGAACACAATCACTAAACCTAACCCTAACCTGAAACATATCCCTAAATGTAACACTATACTTAGTACTAAACCTAACCCTAACACTAACACAAACCCTAAACATAAACCTAATTCTAAACCTAACCCTAAAGTACCCCTAATCCTATCCATAACACTTACCCTAACACTAACCCTAACACAAAAACCTAACCCTAACCCTAAACTTAAACCTAACACTAAACCTAAAAGTAAACCTAACACTATATCTAAACCTAAGCCTAACCCTAACACTAATCATAAACCTAAACTTTACCCTAACCCTAACACTAACACTAACCCTAAATCTAACCCAAAGGTTAACCCTCACACTAACCCTAACCCTAACCCTAATATTAACCCTGACACTAACCCTAATTCTAAATGTAACCATAAACCTACCACTAATCCTACACCTAACACTAATTATTACCCTAATGCTAACCCTAATCCTAATCCTAACCACAAAAGTAACTCTAAAAATAATTCTAAACCTAATTCGAACACTAACCCTTAACCTAACCCTAACACTCACCCTAACACTAGCCCTAAATCTAACACTAAACCTAACCTTATACCTAACCCTAAACCTAAACCTAACACTAAACTTAACAAAAACCATAACCCTAATCCTAACCCTAACACTAAAACTAATCCTAACCTTATTCTTAACACTACTACTAAAAGTAACCCTAACCCTAACCCTAACCATAACACTAAAACTAAACAAAACACTATCCCTAACCCTAACACTAAATCTAAACCTAAACCTAACACTAACCCTAATGCTAAAACTAACCCTATACCTAAGCCTAACCCAAACAATAACTGTAACACTAACCCTAAGCCTAACACTGACCTTAACACTAAACCTAACCCTAACGCTTAACCTTAAACTAACCACACTTCTAAGTCTAACACTAAGCCTAACACTAACCCTAAACCTAACCCTAGCACAAACCCTAACACTACCCTAACCATAACCCTAACCATAACCCTAAAACTGACACTAACCCTAACCATAAACCTAAACCTTCCAGTGAACCTAACCCTAAGCTTAACCCTAACCCTAACACTAACCCTAACCCTAAACCTACCCCTAACACTAACATGATACCTAACCCTACTTCTAAAGTTAACCTTAACCAAACCCTAATCCTAACCTGACACTAAACCTAACTCTAACCGAAACTCTAAACGTAACACTAACCCTAAACCTAACCATAACCCTAACAAGTATCCTAACCCTACCCCTAACAATAACACTAACCCTAAACCTAAACATAACCCTAACCCTAACAATAACCCTATCCCTAATCCTAAACAAAAGAATAACAATAATCCTAAAACTAACCCTAACACTAACCCTAAAACTAACTCTAACCCTAACCTCAAACTTCACACTAACACTAACCCTAAACAAAACCCTAACTCTAACACTAACCCTAATGCTAACACTAACACTAACCCTTAACATAAACCTAAACCTATCCCTAACCCTAACTCTAACACTAACACTAAACTTAACCTTAATTTTAACCCTAAAACAACACTAAACTTGAATGTAACCTTATCCCTAACCCTATCCCTAACCGTAACTTTAACAATAACCCTAACCCTAACCTTAATCCCAACACTAATCCTAATACTAATCCTAACCCTAACCCTAACCCTAAACCTTACCCTATTTCTAAATCTAACCCTAACCCTATGCCTGCACCTAACTCTGAACCTAAGACTAACACTAACCCTTACGGTAACCCTAACCATAAAACTAACCCTATCCCTAAACCTAACCCTAAAACTAACACAGTATCCCTAAGAGTAACACAAACCCTATATCTACCCTACCCATTAACCTAAACCTAACCCTAACCTTAACACTAACCCAAAACCTAACCCTAACCCTAACACTAAACCTAAACCTAAACCAAACTCTAAACCTAATCCTAACTCTAACCCAAACACTAACCCAAACAAAAAACACTAACATTAACATTAACCCTAACCCTAAACCTAAACCTAACCCTAACCATAATCTTTACCCTTATTCTATCCCTAACCCTAACCCTAACTCTGTCAGTAACCATAACCAAACCTAAACATAAACCTAACCCTAACACTAATCCTAAACATAAACCTAACCATAAAACTAACACTAAAACTAACCTTAACCCTAAAACTAAACCTAACACTAATCCTGACTGTAACCTTAATTCTAAACATATCCCTAACTGTAAACTTAAAAATAAACCTAACCCCAACTGTAACATTAACCCAAATCGTAACCCTAACCCTAACCCTACCCTAAATGTTATTTTAACCCTAACCTTCACACTAAAACTAACCTTAACCCTAACCATAAACATAAGCCTAACCCTAACCCTAATTCTATCCACAACACTAACCTTAACCGTAACCCTAACACAAAACATAACCCTAAACTATCTCTAAACCTAACTCAAAACTTAGGCCTCTCACTAACCCTAACACTAAACATAACACTAATCCTAACACTAACTCTAACCCTAACCCTAAACCTAAGATTAACCAAAACCGTAAACCTAACCCTTACACTAAAACTAAACCTAACCCTAATCCTAAACCTAACACAAAACCTAAAACTTACTTTAATCCTAACACTAACTATAACACTAACCCTAAACCTAACCCTAACCCAAACACTAACCCTACACTTATCCCTTACACTAATCTTAACCCTAACACTTACCCTTAACTGAAACTAAACCTAATTTTAAACCTAACCCTAACACAAACCCTTACCCTAACCCTAACCCTAACAGTAACCCTAACAATAAACCTAAAGCTAAACCTAACACTAACCCTAACCCTAAGCCTAACCCTAAACTTAACCGTAACCCTAACACTAACCCTAACTACAACTCTAAACCTAACACTAACACTAAGTCTAAACATAACCATAACCTAACACTAAACCTACCCCAATCATAAAACTAACACTAAACCCTAATCCTCACACTAATACTAAGTCAAAACATAACCATAACTTTAATACTAATCCTACCCCAATATTAAACCTAACACTAAACCTAACTCTAACCCTAACCCTCACACTAAACCTAACCCTAACCCTAAAGCTAAAACTAACACAAACCCTAAACTAACCCTAATCCTAACACTAAACCTAACTCTAACACTAAGCCTATCACTAACCCTTACCCTAAAACTAATCTTAACACTAACTATAATCCTAATCCTAACCCTAAAACTAACACTAAACTCAACCGTAACCCTTACCCTAAACATATACCTAACCACAAACTTAAGTCTAACCCTAACCCTAATCCTAATCCTAACACTAACCCGAACCCTAACTCTAAACCTAAAACTAACCTTACCCTAATCCTAACCCTAACACTAACACTATACCTAAAACCTAACCCTAAAATATCCCTAACCCTAACACTTAATGTATCCCTAACCCTAACACAAACCTTAACCCTAATCTAACCCTAAATCTAACCATATCACTAACCCTAACCATAAACCTAACACTATACCTAACACCAGCTCTAACCCTAATACTAACCCTAGCACTAACACTAAACATAACCCTAATCCTAAATCTAAATCTAAAGCTAAACCTAATCCTATTCATAACACTGAAAATAACCCTAAACCTAACCATATCCCTAACACTAACCTAAACCCTAATGCTAACTCTAAACCTATACACCCTAACCCTGACACGAACCCTAACTCTAAATCTAACACTAAGAATAACGATAAAGCTGTCCCTTACTCTAACCCTAACACTAAACCTAATTCTAACTAAAACACTAATCCTATCACTAACCCTAACCATAACCCTAACACTAACCTGAACCTAATCCTAACCCTAACACTTATCCTAAACCTAACTCTAAACCTAAACATAACCCTATCCCTAACCCTAAACCTAACTTTAAACCTAACACTAAATATAAGCCTAAACTTAACCCTAAACCTAACACTAACACTAACCCTAAACCTAATCTTAAACATAAACCTACCCCTAAACCTAAACCTGACCCTAACAATAATCCTAAATGAAATGCTTACCCTAACTTTAACCCTAAACCTAACACTAAACTAGACCCCAACCCTAAACCTACCATTAACACTAAACCTAAAACTAATCCTAACTGTAACCCTAACCCTAAAACTAAATCTAACCATAACCATCAATGTAAAACTAAACTTTACCCTAAACCTAAATCTATTCATAATCCTAAGAAAATCTTAAAACTAAACCTAACTCTAACCTTAACCCTAATAGAATCCCTAACCCTTACCTAACAGTAACTCTAATAGTAATCCTAACACTAACCATAAACCTAAACCTAACCCTTACCATAACACTATCCCTAACCGTAACCCTAAACTTAACCCTAACTTTATCCCTAAACCTAACCTTAAACCTATCCCTAACAGTAACCCTAACCCTAACTTGATCCATAACACTAACCTTTACCTTAACCCTTCCCTTGACCCTAAACCTAAACCTAACATGGACACTAACCCTATCTCTAACCCTAACCCTAAACCTAACACTAAACATAACCCTAAACTAACCCTAAACCTAAACCTATCCCTAACTGTAAACTTAATACTAACTCTAACCCTAACCCTAGGCCTAACTTTAAACCAAACCCTAACCCTAAACTTAAGTTTAACACTCACCCTAATCCTAACCCTAAAAGTAACCTTAATCCTAAAACTAACCCAAACAATAACCCTAATAATAACATTAAACCTAACACTAAACCTATCTCTAAGCCTAACCCTAAAAAAAACCCTTTCCCTAAACCTAAACATAAGCCTAATCCTAACACTAACACTAATCCTAACCCTATCCCTAATCCTAATCCTAACCCTAGCCCTAAACATAACACTAACCCTAACCCTAACCCTAAGCCTAACACTAACCATAAAACTATCAACAATCCTAAACCTAACCCTAACCCTAATACAAACACTAACCCTAACCAAACCCTAACCCTAACCCTAACAGTAACCGTAACCCTAAGCCTAACCCTATCCCCAACACTAACCCTAACCCTAACCCTCAACCTGATGCTAACGCTAACTCTAACCCTAACCCTAGCACTAACCAACCCTAAAGCTAAAAGTAACACTTAATCTAATATTTACCTTAAACCTAAAAACAAACATAAACCTAACCCTAACCCTAAGCCTAATCCTAAACCATAAACCTAACAATGACCCAGACTCTAACCCTAACCCCAACACTAACACTAACCCTAATCCTAACCCTCACCCTAATCCTAAACCTCACACTAAAACAAACCCTATCCTTGTCCTAATACTAACCCTAACCCTAATTCTAACCATAACACTAACCCTAAGCCTAACCCTAAACCTAACTTTATCATAAACCCTAACTCTAACAATAACACTAACCCTAACCCTAAACCTAACCTTGAAAGTAACACTTATCCAAACCCGAACCCTACCCTAACCCTAATCTTATAAATAAACTAAATACTAAGCCTAACACTAATTCTAACACTCACTTTAAACCTAACGCTAACAGTAACCCTAACCCTAATCCTAATCCTAATCCTAAAATTTACCCTAACTCTAACCCTAACCTTTAAACTATCCATATCCCAAACCCTAACATAAACACTTATCCTAACCTATCTCTAACCCTAATGCTAAGAGTAACCTTAACACTAAACCTAACACTATACAAAACCCTTACACTCATACTAAACCTAACCCTAACACTATCCCTAACCCTAACAGCAACCCTAACCAAAACCCTAACACTTAACCTAATACTAACCCTAACACTAAACCTATCCCGAACCCTAACCTAAACGTAACCCTAACAATAACCCTAAACCTAATTTTTCCTAAAACTAATCCTAATGCTAATCTTAACCCTAATCTTAACACTAAACCTAATCCTAACCATAACCCTAAAACTAACACTAACCCTAACCTGAAACCTAACACTAACACTAACCCTAATCCTAATCCTAACACTAACACTAACCCTAACACTAAACCTATTCATAACTTTAACCTTAACACTAAACCTAACACTAAACAAAACCTAAACTTAACCTAACCCTAACCCTAACTATAAAAGTAATCCTTACCTAAACTTTACCCTACCCTAACCCTAATCCTAACACTAAACTTAACTGTAATTCTAAACAAACACTGAAAATAACTTTAAACCTAACCCTAACTCTAACCCTAACCCTAAACCTAATGCTAAAACTAACCCTAACCCTAAACTTAAATCTATCCATAACCCAAACCCTAACCATAACCCCAACCCTTACACAGACCCTAACCCTAAACTAAATATAACCATAACCTTATCACTAAACCTACGAC
Organism: Marmota flaviventris; assembly: GCF_047511675.1. Lineage (NCBI taxonomy): Eukaryota > Metazoa > Chordata > Mammalia > Rodentia > Sciuridae > Marmota > Marmota flaviventris. Next base: position 40,725,500 of record NC_092516.1, on the reverse strand, counting down.
AATACCTAAACCTATCCATAAGTCTAACAGTAACACTAAACCTAAACATAACCCTAATGCTAATCCTAACATTAACCCTACCCCGACCCCATATCTCTAATACTAACCTTAACACTAAACCTAACCCAAACCCTAACCTAACCATAACAGTATTAAAAACCCTAAACCTAATGCTTTTTATAAAACTAATCCTAAACCTAACACTAAACCAACACTTACCCTTAACCTAACTCTAACCCTAACACAAATCCTAACCATAAACTTAACCTTAACCCTATCCTTAACTTTAATCCTAACATTAAACCTAACTCTTACCCTAACCATACACTAAACCTAAAACTAAATGTAACCATGTCCCTAAACCTAACCCTCATGCAAACCCTTACCCTAACCCTAAGACTAAACCTATCCCTAAACCTAACCTTAACCATAACCCTAAAACTAACCCTAACCAAAACTCTAACCCTAACCTTAATCCTAAAATTAACCCTAAACCTAACCCTAAAACTAACCCTTACCCTAACCCTAAGCCTACCATAACCCTAACCCTAACACTAAATCTACCCCTAAACCTAACCCGAGCCCTAACCCTAAACCTAAACCTAACTCTAAACCTAATCCTATCTGCAACCTTAACCCTAACCCTAACACAAAACCTAACACTAAAACAAACCCAAATCATATCATAATTCTAAAACTAAACCTAACACTAACTCTAACTTTATCTTTAACCCTAAGCCTAAAACTAACCCTAACCCTAAGTTTCAGAGTAACCCTAACCCTAACACTAAGCCTAACACTCAAACTAACCCTAAATCTCACCCTAACCATAAACCTAACCCTAATCTTAATACTAACCCTTAACATAACCATAAATCTAACAAAAAACTAACCAAAATATATCCCTAACCATACATTTTATACTAATCCTAATTCTAACTATAACCATAACTTTAACCCTACCACTAATGCTAAACCTAATCCTAAAACTTACCTTTACCTAAACCTAAACCTAACACTAACTCTAACAGTAAACCTAACAATAACCCTAACCCTAAACCTAACACTAAACCTAAACCTAACCATATTACCAACCATAACCATAACACTAAACCTTAAACTAACACTAACACTACCACTAACCCCAAACCTAAACCTAACCCTAAGTATAACAATAACCCTACCCCAAACCATAAACATAATATTAACTATATAATTAACCTTAAACATAATCCTTAAACTAAAATTTACCTCAACCATAACTCTAAACCTAACCCTAACACTGACTATAAACCTATCACCAAACCTAACCCTAGGCCTAAACCTAACCCTAATCCTATCCGCAACCCTAACCATAAAATAAAATGTAACAAAATCCTTAAACTTAACCTAAACATAACCCTAAGCCTAACCCTGAAACTAACCCTAAACTTAACCTGAACCCTAACCCTAACCCTAACATTAACCCTAACCCTAAATCTAACCATAACCAAAACCCTAACACTAAACCTAACCCTAACACTAACCCTAACCCTAACTATAACCCTAATCCTAACAATAATCATAACCTTTACCCTAACCCTAAGAGTAACCCTAACCTGAACTCTAACACTAACAATAGCCCTATCCCTAACCCTAACCCTTACCCTAACCATAACCTTAACACTAACCCTGATCCTAACTGTAACCTTAACACTATCACCAAAACTAACACTAACCCTAACCCTAACACTACCCTCACCCTAACAATAAACCTAACCATAACCCTAACTGTAAAACTAACCTTAACTTCAAACTGAACCTAACCCTAAACATATCCGTAACACAAACACTAAAAATAACTCTAATACAAACCTTAATAATAACCCTAAACCTAACACTAACCTAACCTTACCTGTAACCCTAATCTTAACTGTAAACTTTACCCTTACCTTAACCCTAACCCTAACTTCTACTCTAACACTAACCCTAATCCTAATCCTAAACTTAAACCTAACACTAACCCTAACCCTAACCCTAATACAAACCCTAACCCTAACCCTAAGCCTAACCTACCCTATCACTAACCCTAAACCTAAATATAAACCTAAACAAACGCTAACAGTAACACTAACCCTAAGCCTAACATTAATCCTAACCCTAACCCTAACCCTTACCCTAACATGAATACTAAACCTTACCCTAACACTAACCATAAAACTACCTCTTACCATAACCCTAACCTAAACCTAACCAACCCTAACACTAACCCCATCCCTATCACGAAACGTGACCCTAAACCTAAACTTTACACTAACCCTAACCCTAAACATAAACATAAACCTAACACTAACACTAATTCTAACCCTAACCATAACCATAACACTAAACCAAACCCTAACCCTAGCTCTAATGCTAATTCTAAACAAAATTCTAACTCTAACCATAAACCTTACCCTAACCATAACCCTAATACTAACCCCAACTCTAACCTTAACCCTCACCCTAACTCAAACCCTTATCACTAAACCTACGACAATACCTAAACCTATCCATAAGTCTAACACTAACACTAAACCTAAACATAACCCTAACGCTAATCCTAACATTAACCCTACCCCGACCCCTATCTCTAATACTAACCTTAACACTAAACCTAACCCAAACCCTAACCTAACACTAACAGTATTAAAAACCCTAAACCTAATGCTTTTTATAAAACTAATCCTAAACCTAACACTAAACCAACACTTACCCTTAACCTAACTCTAACCCTAACACAAATCCTAACCGTAAACTTAACCTTAACCCTATCCTTAAATTTAATCCTAACATTAAACCTAACTCTTACCCTAACAATACACTAAACCTAAAACTAAATGTAACCATATCCCTAAACCTAACCCTCATGCAAACCCTTACCCTAACCCTAAGACTAAACCTATCCCTAAACCCTAACAGTAACCTAATCCTAACCCTAACACTAATCTGAACCCTAAAACTAAACCTAACCCTAATCCTAAACCTAAACCTAAATCTAATCTTAACCCTAAATCTAACCCTAACCTTAACCCTAACTCTAACCCTAACCCTAATTCTTACCCTAACCCTAACCCTAAACATAACCCAAACAATAATCTTAACAGTAACCCTTACCCTTACCATAACCCTAAACCTAACACTAAACCTAATCGTAATCCTAATGCTTACACTAACCCTAACCGTAATCTTAACACTAATCCTAACCATAATCCTAACCCTAACACTAACCAAAACCTAACCCTAACCATAAGTGTAACACTAACCCTAATCATAAACCTATCCCTAACCCTAAATATAACCCTTACCCTAAACCTAACACTAATAAAAAACCTAAGAGTAACTCTAATCCTAACCCTAACACTAACCCTAAACCTAACACTAAACCTAAGCTTAACCCTAACACTAATCATATCCGCAACCCTAACTATAACCATAACCCTAACACAAAACCTAATCCTAATAAAACCCTAACCCTAATTCTAAGCCTAACACTAACCCTAACCCTAACACTAACACTAAACCTAACAGTAAACCTAACTGTATCCCAAACTCTAAACCTAACACTAACCCTAGCCCTAACCCTAAGCCTAAAACTAACCCCATCCTTAATCCTAACTCTCAATCTAACCCTAAACATAATCATAAACTTAACATTAACCTAACCCTAAACTTAACCCTAACCCTAGCACTAAAACTAACATTAACACTAACTCTAAACCTAACAAAAACACTAACCCTAAACATGCACTTAACACTAACTTTACCCTAACTCTAACCATAGCTCTAAAACTAATCCTAACACTGTCACACTAAACCTAACCCTAACCATAACCCTAACATTACCTTAATCCTAACAGTAATCGTAACCCTAACCTTAAAACTAACACTAAACCTAACACTTACCTTAACCCTAAACCAAACACTAACCCTAAACCTAACACTAACATTAAGCCAAACCTGAAACCTAACCCTAACATTAACACTAAACTTATCCTTAACCCTAAACAAAATCCTAACCCTTACACTAACTGTAACCCTAACCATAAATCTAAACCTAACCCTTATAGTAAACCTAAACCTACACTAAATTTAACCCTAAAACTAAACCTAACCATATCTTAAACCATAACCATAAAACAAACCCTTACCCTAACAATAACCCTAGCACTAACACTAACCCTAAGCCTAAACATAAACCTAATCCTATACAAAACCCTAACCATAAACTAAAAGGTAACACAAACCCTAAACTTAACCTAACCCTAAGCTTAACCTTAACCCTAAAACTAACCCTATCCACCATTTTAAACCTAAACCTAACCCTAATAATAAACCTAACATTAACCTAACCGTAACACTAACCCTAACACTAACCCGAACCCTAAACTTATCACTAACTCTTACCCTAACACTAACCATAATTCTAAAATTAACGCTAACACTGTCACACTAAACTTAATCCTAATTATAACCCTAACCATAAACTTAACCCTGACACTAATTCTAACCCTAACCTCAAAACTAACACTAAACCTAACATTTACCCTAACCCTAAACCAATCACTAACCCTAACTCTAACACTAACATTAAGCTAAAACCTAAACCTAACCCTAACATTAACATTAACTCTATGCTTAACCCTAACCCTAACCCTAACCCTTACACTAAGCCTAACCCTAACCCTATCTTTAAATCTAAACCTAACCCTTATATTAAACCTAACCCTACCCTAAATTTAACCCTAAAAATAAACCTGATCATATCCATAACCATAACCCTAAAACTAACCCTTACCCCAACCATAACCCTAACACTAACAATAACAATAAACTTATCACTAAACCTAACCCAAAGCCTAAACCTAACCCTAATCCTATCCACAACCTATCCATAAACTAAAACGTAACACAAACCCTAAACCTAACCTAACCCTATTGGTATGCCTAACCTTAAAACTAACCCTAACACTAACACTAACCCTAACACTAACACTAACCCTAACACAAAATCTAACCATAACTGCAACCCTAACACTAACCCAAACCCTAACAAAAAATCTAACCCTAACCATAACCCTAAACCTAACATAATCATAACCCTAACCCTAACACTAAGATTAACCCTAACCCGAAACCTAACACTAACAATAGCCCTAACCCTAACCCTTTCCAGAACACTAAACCTAAACCTTACCCTAACCATAATCTTAACACTAACCCTAATCCTAACCTTAACCTTAACACTAACACCGAAACTAACACTAAGCATAACTCTAACCCTAACACTAACACTAACTCTATCCCTAACCCTAATCCTAAAACTAACCTTTATCCTAACTCTAACCCTACCCTAACCCTATCCCTAACAGTAAACCTAAACTTAACCCGAATACTAAACCTAACCCTAACCCTAACCCTAACCCTAACCAAAACCTAACCTTAACCCTAATCCTAATTGTATCCACAACTATATCCATACCCGAACCCTAACCAAAACCCTAAACCTAAATTAACCCTAACCCTAATGCTAACCCTAACGCTAACCCTAAACCTAACCGTAACCTTAACACTAACACTAACACTAACAATAAACCTAACCCTAACCCTAACCCTAATCCTAATCCAAACTCTACCTCTAACCCTAACCCTAACCCTATTCCTAATGCAAACTCTACCTCTAACCCTAATCATAACCATAAACCTAACACTAACCCTAAATGTAACTCTCATACTAACCCTAATCTTAACCCTAACCCTAAATCAAACACTAAACCTATCCCTAGACCTAACCCTAAACCTAACACTAATCCTAACTCAAACCCTAAGACAAAACCTAATACTAACCCTAACTTTAACACTAACCCTAATTCTAAACCTAACCATAAACCAAAACCTATCACTAACCCTAACTCTTACCCTAACCCTAATCCTAAATCTTACACTTACCCTAATCCTATCCCTACCCTAAGTTTAACCCCAACACTGAACCTAACCATTACACTAACCCTAAAACTAAACCTAACACTAACCATAACCCTATCCCTAACACTTAACCTAACCCTACCCTAACCCTAACCCTAACACTAACACTAACCCTAACCCTAACCCTCACCCAAACACTAACCCTAACCCTAAAACTAACCCTAATCCTATCCTTCACCCTAAATCTAAAATTAAGCCTAACACTAATCCTAAATCTAATCTAACACTAAACCTAATCATAACCCTAATCCTAAACCTAATCATAAACATAACCCTTAACTTATTTATAACCATAAGGCTAACCAGAACACTAAACCTACCCCTAAACTTAACCCTAAGCCTAACCCTAATCCTAAAATTAACCCTATCCCTAAAGCTATCCCTACCCATATCCCTAGCCCTAACTCTAACAGTGACCTAACCCTATCCCTAAACCTAATGCTAACACTAACACTAAACCTAACCCTAAATCTAAACATAAAGCTAACACTCAGTTTAACCTTAACACTAACCCAAAGCCTAACAATAACCCTAAAACTTAACCTTACCCTAAACCTAGCCATATCCCTAACCCTAACCCTTATAGTAACACTAACCCTAACCCTAACTCTAACCCTAACACTGACCAAAACCCTAAGCCTAACCCTACCCCTAACACGTACCCTAAACATAACACTCACCCTAACCCTAAACCTAACCCTAAACCTAACCTTTACCCAAACCCTAAACTTAATCCTAACACTAACCCTAACACTAACTGTAAACCTAATCCTAACAGTAATCCTAACATTAAACCTTACTTTATCCCTATCCGTAACTTTAACACTAATCCTAACCCTAACCCAAAGCCTAACACTAACCCTAACCCTAACCCTAAACTTAAGTATAACACTAATCCTAATCCTAACGCTAACCATAATATTAACCCTAACACTAACCCTAACTATAAGCCTATCCCTAAAACTTACCCTTACCCTAAAACTAAACCTAACATTATTCCTAACACTAACACTAACACAAACACTATCCCTAACACTAACCCTTATCCTAACACTAACCATAATGTAATCACTAAAACGAACTCTAAACTTAACCCTATCGCTAAGCCTAAACCTAACCCTAATCCTATCCACAACACTAATGCTAACCAAACCATAAATTTAACCCTATCACTAACACTAACAGTAACATTAAGCATAACCCTATTCTTAAGAATAACCCTAAACCTTACCCTCAACCTAACAATAACACTAACCCTAACTCTAACACTAACACTAAACCTAAAGCTAACAATAAAACTTTAGCTAACCCTATCCCTAAACCTAACACTTACCCTAAACCTAACCCTAACCCTAATCCTAACCATAACCCTAACACTAATCCTTACCCTAACACAAATTCTAAGCCTAACTCTAACCTTAACACTAACACTCAACCTAAACCTAACCCTAGACCTAATACTAACCCTGACACTAAACCTAACCCTAAAACTAACACTAACCCTAACTCTAAAATTAAACCTCATCCTAAAGGAAACACCCTAACCCTAACCTTAAACCTAACTCTAACATTAACCCTAATTATATTCCTAACACTAACCCTAACAAAAATGCTAATGCTAAAACTAACTCTTATTATAAAACTAAACATTATTTAACACTAACCATAACCCTAACTCTAACCCTAAACCTAACCCTAACACTAACCCTAACCCTAACTCTCACACTAATCCTAATATTAACCCCAAACCTAACCTTAAACCTAATACTAAACCCATCCATAACCATAAATTTAAACCTAATTTTAATCCTAACCTTAACAGTAACCCTAACCCTATCCCTTATCCAACCCTAACCCAAACCCTAAACCTTATCCTATTTCTAACACTATCCCTACCACTGAAACCTAACCATAGCACTAACCCTAACACTAATAAGAACCCTAAACCTCACCCTAAACACAACTTTAATCCTAACCCTAACCCTTACCCTAACACAAAACCTACCCTAAACCTAACCCTAACACCAACCCTAATTCTAACCCTAACCCTTACTCTAACTATAACCTTAACCCTAATCCTAACCCTAACAAAAACCCTAACCCCAAACTAACCCTAACCCTACCACTAAACCTAACTTTACCCCTAACACAAACCCTAACTCTAACCCTAAACCTAACCCAAACCCTAACCCTAAACATAACACTAACCCTAACACTAATCCTAAACCTAAGACCAAATCTAACCCTAAACCTTATTCTAACACTACCCCTAACCCTAATCCTAAACATAAAGCTAACACTCACTTTAACCCTAACACTAACCCTAAACCTAATCCTAACCCCAAACCTAACACTAACCCTAACCATAACCCTAACACTAACTCTAACCATAACCCTAACCCTAACTCTAACACTAACCCAAAACCTAACCTTATCCCTACCCTTAACATTAACCCTAAACCTAAACTTAACCCTAATTCTAACCCTAACACCCTAACCCCAGCCTTAATCCTAATACCAAACCTTAACCTAACCCTTACCCAAACCCTTACCCTAATCCTAACACTAACCCTAACCCTAACCCTAAAATGAAACCTAACCCTAAACCTAAACCTAACTTCAATTCTAACACTAAACCTTACCCTAAAACTAACCATAACCCTAAACCTAACCCTAACACTAATCCTAATTCTAACCCTAACCCTTACTATAACTAAAACCCTACCCCTAATCCTAACATTAACCCTAAATGTAACCATAACCTTAAACCTAATACTAAACCTTACTGTAACCTTAACCCAAACCTTGTCTCTAACTGGAAACTTAACAATAACCCTAATACTAAACCTTAACCTAACCCAAACACTAACCCAAACCCAAACCAAACCCTAAATTTAACACTAACCGTAACCCTGACTTTATCCATAATCCTAACCCTAACACTAACCCTAAACTAACCATAACCCTAAAACTAACCCCTACCCTAACACTAACCATATTCTAACCCTGACACTAACACTAAACCTAACCCTAATTCTAACCATAACCCTAACACTAACCCTAACTTTTACCCTATATCTAACCCTAGACCTCACCCTAACCCTAACGCTAACCCAACCCTAATTCTAATGATTACTGTAAACCTAACCCTATCCCTAACGCTAACCCCAACCCAAATACTAACGATTACCCTAACATTAGCCCTTACCCTAACACTAAACATAACCCTAACCCAAACCCTAAACTTAACCTAAGCCTAACCCTAACCCTAATTCTATGTGAAACTCTGACCCTAACCCTAACCCTAACACAAACTTAACCCTAATCTAACCCTTAACCTAACCCTATCCCTAACACTAACCATAACCCTAAACCTAACCCTAACACTAACCTTAACCCTAAACTTAAATCTAACCCTAAAACTAACACTAACACTAACCCTATCCCTAACACTTACCCAAAACTTAAATGTAACCCTATTTTTAACACAATCCTTAACCCTAACCCTAACTATAACCTTAACACTAACACTAACCGTAAACTTAACCCTAACCCTGAATCTAACCCTTACACTAACCCTAACCCTAACAAAAACACTAAATCTAACACTATCCGTTGTGAACGTCTAGAGCGTTCAGGTCCCTGGGTAAGGGTCACGAAATAACCAGGACACAGGGAATGCAGAGCAAAAGCAGCAATTGCAACTGCATGCTGAGGTTTATTTGCAAGTTCCTTTTATATTCTTCTTCTAACAAAGCAAGCAATTCTTCAATAACACTTTACCCACATTGCCCAAATATCATGCCTCAGTGGATACACAGAGCTAGATTCAGATTGTTCCTTTTCATTTGATAAGTACCCTCTTAAAGTTCTTTGTAGACATTATCTAATCCCATGAGGATGCATTTGTTTCTTTAGAATCTACTGTTCCCAGGATAAGTATACAGGAAGCTTCTTCCTCTTGGCCAAACCATGCAGAAATTGTGCCTTGCGATAAAGGGAAGAGAACGTTTCCTCCTCCTAACTGAGGTTTGCCTCAGCTGACCTAAATCACAGCCACAGCTCTTGCAAAAAGTCAGGCCTGAGGGAGCTAAACTCTGCACACTTAAACCCCAACAATCCTTAACCTTAAATCTAACACTAACCCTAACCCTAATCCTAACACTAACCCTACAAAAAGCCTAACCCTAACTTTAACCACACCCTAACCCTTATCTTATCAAAACCTTGACCCTAACACTAATCCTAGCCCTAACCCCAACCCTAACCCTAAGCCTATCCCTAACCCTAACTCAAAACCTAACCACAACACTAACCCTAACAATAACCATAACCCTAACACAACCCCTAATACTAACCTAACCTAACCCTAACCCTAACACTATCCCCAACACTAACCATGAACTTAACCCTAACTCTAACTCTAACCCTAACCCTACACTTGATCTTAGCCAAAAGGCCGAGAAGCGATAACCCTAACCCTAACACTCAGCCTAACACTAACCCTAACCCTAAACCTAAAACTAAACCTAAGACTAAACCTAATCCTAAAGATAACACTAAACCTAACCCTAAACTTAACGTTAACAGTAACCCTAATATTAATCTGACCATAATACAAACTCTAATTTTTACTCTAATTCTAACACTTACCCTAACACTAAACCTAACCCTAACAATAACCGTAACCCTAACACTAACCCTAAAGCTAACCCTAAATTTAACTTTAATAAAATCCCAAACCTTTGCTATAACACTAGATCTAACCCTAACCCTTACTCTAACCATAACCCTAATCCCAACATTAACCCTAAAACTAACCCTAAATCTAAACCTAACACTAAAACTAACCATAACCATAAACCTAACACTATCCCTGACTGTAACTTTAAAAATAACCCTAACCCTAACACTAAACCTTACCCTAACACTCACCTATACCCTAAACCTAACCCTAAATTTAACACTAAACATAAACCTAATTCTATCTATAATACTAACCCTAACACTAACCCTAACTCTAAAACTAACGCCTACCCTAACACTAACCCAAACCCTAACATTAAACCTAATCCTAACTCTATCCAAACCCCAACACTAACCCTAAACTTTACCCTAACCCTAACCCTAACACTAACCATAACGCTAACCCCAACCCTAACACTAACCGTTATCCTAACCCTAACCCTAACACTAAGAATAAACCTAACCTGAACCCTAACACTAATCTAACTGAAACCCTAAAGCTAAGTCCAACACTAATTTAACCCTAACCTTAACACAAACCCTAACCCTAATCCTAACCCTAAACCTTACCCTAATTTCAACCATAACCCTAACACTAACCCTGACCCTAACACTAACTCTAAACTAAAAACTAACCCTAAACCTAAACCTAACCCTAACACTAATCCTAACCATAACCCTAACTCTAAAAATAACATTAAACCTAACCCTAACACTAACCCTAACCCTAAATCTATCTCTACCACTAACACTAACCCTAACCCTAACACTAACACTAATACTTTGACTAACCCTAAACCTAACTCTAATACTAACCCTAATCCTAACACTAAATGTATTTGTAAAATTAAACTTATTCCTATCCCTAATTGTAACCTTAACAATAACCCTAACCCTCACCCTAATGTTAACACAGATCCAAATTTTCATCCTAACACTAACTTTCACCCTAACCTTAACACTAACCCTAACCATAACCCTACTTTAATCACTAACACTAACCCTAACCCTAAAACTAAACATAACCCTAAATATAACCCTAATCTTATTCTAAAAGTAACCCTAACACTAACACTAACCCTAACCCTAACCATAATTCTAATTCTAAGTGTAACCCTAAACCTTATAATATCTGCAAGTTTGACCCTAAACCTAACCCTAATACATACCCTAACTCATACTTAACCCTAAACCTAACTCTAACCCTGACAATAATCATAAAACCAACCCAAACCCCAACACTATCCCTAACCCTAACTTTAACACTAACACTAACCCTAAACCTAACCCCACCCCTAACCATAACCTTTACACTAACCCTAAACCTAACCCTGAAACTAACCCTAACTTGAAACCTAACACTAACCGTAACAGAAAACCTAACCCTATCCTAAACCTATCCATAACCCTAACTTTAAAACTAAACTTAACACTAACCATAATCATAACCCAAAAACATAAACTAACGCTAACGCTAACCCTAACACTAACCCTAACCCTAACCCTAACACTAATCCTAACCCTCATGCTAACACTAACCCTAACACTAACCTAATACTAAGCCAATTCCTAACCATAACCCTAACTCTAACACTAATTATAACATTAACCCTAATCCTAACACTAACAATAACCTAACCATATACCTAATCCTAAACTAATCCTAACCGTAACACTAATCTTATCCATAACACTAACCCTAATACTTACACTAACCCTAAACTTAATCCTAACCCTAAGTATAACCCTAATCCTAACACTAACCCTAACCTTAAACACTAACCCTAACTTTAAATCTAACACTAAGCCTAACCCTAACATTAATCCTAACCCTAAACCTAAACCTAACCCTAACACTAACACTAACCTTATTCTAAAACTAACACTAAAGTTAACCCTAACCCTAAACCTAAAACGTACACTAACAATAATCCTAACAATAACACTAACCCCAAACAAACTCTAAATCTAACCCTAACACTAAACCTAACCCTAACCCCAATTCTATCCGTAACACTAATCCTAATACTAACACTAACACTAACCTTAACCCTAAACCTAATCTTAACCCTAACACTAACCCTAACACTATACCTAATGCTAAACTAACCCTGAAACTAATATTAACAGTAACACTAAACCTAAACCAAAACTTAAACCGAACAGGAACCTTAATCCTAACCCAAACTCCAACACTAACCCTAACACTAACACTAAACCCTAACACTAAACCTAATCTTAACCCCAACCTTAACTCTAACACTAATCCTAACACTAACCCTAACTCTAACCATAACACTAACCCTAAACCTAACCCTAATTCTCAATGTAAACCTAATCGTAGCCCTAACCATAACCATAACCATAACACAAACCTTAACCCTAACCTAACCATAACCCTAAGCTTAACACTAACCCTAAACCTAAAAATAGCCCAAAAAAGTACACTAAACCTAACATAAGCCGAACCCTAACCCAAACACTAAACCTAATCCTAAACTTAATGCTAATGCTTACACTAACCCTAACCCTAATTCTAATGGAACTCTAATACTAACCCTAACCCTAACCCTAACTCTGGCACTAACCTTAACTGTAACTGTAACCCTAAACCTAACACTAACCCTAAACATATCCCTAACACTAACTCTAACACTAACCCTAACTGTAACCTAATACTAACCCTTCCCCAAAAATTAACCCTAACCCTAATCCTAACCCTAATACTAACTCTAACCTAACCCTAACCCTAACCTTAACCCTAACCCTAACCCTAACCCTAAACTGAAGCCTAATTCTAATTCTTTTTTTAATGTTTTATTGTTGGTTTTTCAAAACATTACAAATTTCTTGATATATCATATTTCACACTTTGATTCAAGTGGGTTATGGACTCCCATTTTTACCCCATATACAGATTGCAGAATTACATCAGTTACACATCTATTGATTTACATATTGCCATACTAGTGTCTGTTGTGTTCTGCTGCCTTTCCTATCCTCTACTATCCCCCCTCCCATCCCCTCCCCTCCCCTCCCCTCTTCTCTCTCTACCCCCTCTACTGTCATTCATTTCTCCCCCTTGTATTATTTTTCCCTTTCCCCTCACTTCCTCTTGTATGTACTTTTGTATAACCCTGAGGGTCTCCTTCCATTTCCATGCAATTTCCCCTTCTCTCTCCCTTTCCCTCCCACCTCTCATCCCTGTTTAATGTTAATCTTCTTCTCCTGCTCTTCGTCCCTACTTTGTTCTTAGTTACTCTCCTTATATCAAAGAAGACATTTGGCTTTTGTTTTTAGGGATTGGCCAGCTTCACTTAGCATAATCTGCTCTAATGCCATCCATTTCCCTGCAAATGCTATGATTTTGTCATTTTTTAATGCAGAGTAATACTCCATTGTGTATAAATGCCACATTTTTTTTTATCCATTCGTCTATTGAAGGGCATCTAGGTTGTCTCCACAGTCTTGCTATTGTGAATTGTGCTGCTATGAACATCGATGTAGCAGTGTCCCTGTAGCAAGCTCTTTTTAGGTCTTTAGGGAATAGACCAAGAAGGGGAATAGCTGGGTCAAATGGTGGCTCCATTCCCAGCTATCCAAGAAATCTCCATACTGCTTTCCAAATTGGCTGCACCAATTTGCAGTCCCACCAGCAATGTACAAGTGTACCCTTTTCCCCACATCCTCGCCAGCACTTGTTGTTGTTTGACTTCATAATGGCTGCCAATCTTACTGGAGTGAGATGGTATCTTAGGGTGGTTTTGATTTGCATTTCTCTGACTGCTAGAGATGGTGAGCATTTTTTCATGTACTTGTTGATTGACTGTATGTCCTCCTCTGAGAAGTGTCTGTTCAGGTCCTTGGCCCATTTGTTGATTGGGTTGTTTATTTTCTTATTGTCTAATTTTTTGAGTTCTTTGTATACTGTGGATATTAGGGCTCTATCTGAAGTGTGAGGAGTAAAGATTTGTTCCCAGGGTGTAGGCTCCCTATTTACCTCTCTTATTGTTTCTTTTGCTGAGAAAAAATAACTTTTTAGTTTGAGTAAGTCCCATTTGTTGATTCTAGTTATTAACTTTTGTGCTATGGGTGTCTTATTGAGGAATTTGGAGCCTGACCCCACAGTATGTAGATCGTAGCCAACTTTTTCTTCTATCAGACGCCGTGTCTCTGATTTGATATCAAGCTCCTTGATCCATTTTGAATTAACTTTTGTGCATGGTGAGAGAAAGGGATTCAGTTTCATTTTGTTGCATATGGATTTCCACTTTTCCCAGTATCATTTGTTGAAGATGCTATCCTTCCTCCATTGCATGCTTTTAGCCCCTTTATCAAAAATAAGGTAGTTGTAGTTTTGTGGATTGGTTTCTGTGTCCTCTATTCTGTACCATTGGTCCACCCGCCTGTTTTGGTACCAGTACCATGCTGTTTTTGTTACTATTGCTCTGTAGTATAGTTTGAAGTCTGGTATCACTATACCGCCTGATTCACACTTCCTGCTTAGCATTGTTTTTACTATTCTGGGTCTTTTATTTTTCCATATGAATTTCATGATTGCTTTCTCTATTTCTTCAAGAAATGCCGTTGGGATTTTGATTGGCATTGCATTAAACCTATAGAGAACTTTTGGTAATATCGCCATTTTGATGATGTTAGTTCTGCCTATCCATGAACAGGGTATATTTTTCCATCTTCTAAGATCTTCTTCTATTTCTCTCTTTAGGGTTTTGTAGTTTTCATTGTATAAGTCTTTCACCTCTTTTGTTAGGTTGATTCCCAAGTATTTTATTGTTTTTTGAAGATATTGTGAATGGAGTGGTTGTCCTCATTTCCATTTCAGAGGATTTGTCGCTGATATACAGGAATGCCTTTGATTTATGCGTGTTGATTTTATATCCTGCCACTTTGCTGAATTCATTTATTAGCTCTAATAGTTTCTTTGTAGACCCTTTTGGGTCTGCTAGGTATAGAATCATGTCACCTGCAAATAGTGATCATTTAAGTTCTTCTTTTCCTATTTTTATGCCTTTAATTTCTTTAGTCTCTCTAATTGCTCTGGCCAGTGTTTCGAGAACTATGTTGAACAGAAGTGGTGAGAGAGGGCATCCCTGTCTTGTTCCATATTTTAGAGGGAATGCCTTCAATTTTTCTCCATTCAGAATGATGCTAGCCTGAGGCTTAGCATAGATTGCTTTTACAATATTGAGGTATGTTCCTGTTATCCCTAGTTTTTCTAGAGTTTTGAACATAAAGGGATGCTGTACTTTGTCGAATGCTTTTTCCGCATCTATCGAGATGATCATATGGTTCTTATTTTTAAGTCTATTGATGTGGTGAATAACATTTATTGATTTCCATATATTGAACCAGCCTTGCATCCCAGGGATGAATCCTACTTGATCATGGTGCACAATTTTTTTGATATGTTTTTGTATCCGATTCACCAGAATTTTATTGAGGATTTTTGCATCTAGGTTCATTAGAGATATTGGTCTATAGTTTTCTTTCTTTGAAGTGTCTTTGTCTGGTTTAGGTATCAGGGTGATGTTGGCCTTGTAGAATGAATTTGGAAGTTCTCCCTCTTTTTGTATTTCCTGAAGTAGCTTGAAAAGTATTGGTATTAGTTCCTCTTTAATGGTTTTGTAAAACTCTGCTGTATACCCATCCGGTCCTGGGCTTTTCTTAGTTGGTAGTCTTTTGATGGTTTCTTCTATTTCCTCAATTGATATTGGTCTGTTTAGGTTGTCTATATCCTCCTGACTCAATCTGGGCAGATCATATGACTTAAGAAATTTATCTATGCCTTCACTATCTTCTAATTTATTGGAGTATAAGGATTCAAAATAATTTTTGATTATCTTCTGTATTTCTGAAGTGTCTGTTGTGATATTGCCTTTTTCATCCCGTATGCTAGAAATTTGAGTTCTCTCTCTTCTTCTCTTCGCTAGCATGGCTAAGGGTCTGTCGATTTTGTTTATTTTTTCAAAGAACCAACTTTTAGTTTTGTCAATTTTTTCAATTGTTTCTTTTGTTTCGATTTCATTAATTTCAGCTCTGATTTTAATTATTTCTTGCCTTCTACTTCTTTTGCTGTTGTTTTGCTCTTCTTTTTCTAGGATTTTGAGATGAAGTATGAGATCATTTATTTGTTGTTTTTTTTTTCTTTTTTTAAGGAATGAAGTCCAAGCAATGAATTTTCCTCTTAGAACTGCTTTCAATGTGTCCCATAGATTCCGATATGTTGTTTCTGTGTTTTCATTTATCTCTAAGAATTTTTTAATTTCCTCCTTGATGTCTTCTATAACCCATTGATCATTCAGTAACCTATTGTTCATTCTCCAAGTGATGTATGCTTTTTCCTTCCTTCTTTTATTGTTGATTTTCAGTTTCATTCCATTATGATCAGATAAGATGCATGGTATTATCTCTACTCCTTTATATTGTCTAAGAGTTGCCCTGTGACATAATAGATGATCTATTTTTGAGAAGGATCCATGTTCTGCTGAGAAAAAAGAGTAACTGCTTGATGTTGGGTGGTATATTCTATATATGTCAATTAAGTCTAGGTTATTAATTATGTTATTGAGTTCTATAGTTTCCTTATTCAACTTTTGTTTGGAAGATCTGTCCAGTGGCAAGAGAGGTGTGTTGAAGTCTCCCATGATTATTGTATGGTGGTCTATTAGACTCTTGAACTTGAGAAGAGTTTGTTTGATGAACATAGCTGCTCCATTGTTTGGGGCATATATATTTATGATTGTTATGTCTTGTTGGTGTATGGTTCCCTTGAGCAGAATGTAGTGTCCCTCTTTATCCCTTTTGATTAACTTTGGCTTGAAATCTATTTTATTTGCTATGAGTATGGACACTCCTGCTTGTTTCCGAAGTCCATGTGAGTGATATGATTTTTCCCAACCTTTCACCTTCAGCCTATGTATGTCTTTTCCTATCAAATGCATCTCCTGTAGGCAGCATATTGTTGGGTCTTATTTTGTGATCCATTCTACTAGCCTGTGTCTCTTAATTGGTGAGTTTAAGCCATTAACATTTAGGGTTATTATTGAGATATGGGTTGTTCTTCCAGCCATATTTGTTTATTTCTGTTACTAAATATGGTTTGTTTTCCTCTTTGATTATTTTCGCCCCCTTTACTGTCCTATCTCTCACTGTTGGTTTTCATTGTTATTTTCCATTTCCTCTTCCTGTAATGTTTTGAAGAGATGGTTTTCTAGCTGCAAATTCTTTTAACTTTTGTTTATCGTGGAAGGTTTTAATTTCATCTTCCATCCTGAAGCTTAATTTCGCTGGATACACAATTCTTGGTTGGAACCCATTTTCTTTCAGTGTTTGAAATATGTTATTCCAGGATCTTCTAGCTTTCAGAGTCTGTGTTGAAAGATCAGCTGTTATCCTGATTGGCTTACCCCTAAATGTAATCTGCTTCCTTTCTCTTGTAGCTTTTAAAATTCTCTCCTTATTCTGTATGTTGGGCATCTTCATTATAATGTGTCTAGGTGTGGATATCTTATGATTTTGCACATTTGGCGTCCTGTAGGCTTCTAGGATTTGGGATTCTGTCTCATTCTTCAAGTCTGGGAAGTTTTCTCATATTATTTCATTGAATAGATTGCTCATTCCTTTGGTTTGGAGTTCTGTACCTTCCTGTATCCCAATGACTCTTAAATTTGGTCTCTTAATGTTATCCCATATTTCTTGGATGTTCTGCTCATGGTTTCTTAACAGTCTTGCTGAGCTGTCTATGTTCTTTTCAAGTTGAAATACTTTGTCTTCATTGTCTGATGTTCTATCTTCTAAGTGTTCTACTCTGCTGGTAGTATTCTCAATTGAGTTTTTAAGTTGGTTTATTGCTTCCTGCATTTCTAGAATTTCTGTTTGTTTGTTGTTTATAACCTCTATCTCCCTGTATAGTTGATCCTTTGCTTCCTGGATTTGTTTGTGTAATTCATTGTCGAAGTTATCTTTCATTGTCTGATTTTGCTGTCTAATGTCTTCCTTGATACTCCAGATCATCTGAAGCATGTATATCCTGAATTCTTTATCTGACATTCCATCTGCTGCAGCTGTTACCTCTTCTAAAGTTGAGTTGACCTGCATTGCTTGTGGTCCTTTCTTTCCTTGTCTTTTCATACTGCTTGCGTTTCTTTATGCTTGGTGAAACTGTTGTGTTTTTGAAATGTTTTTTTTTTTTTTTTTCCCCAATATATTTATATTGCTCTTTTATGGTTGAAAAGTCTCCCTTGAAGGGTCGGGCAGTGGTCTGCCTACCTTGCAGGCACGGGTGGCGGCTCTGCTCTCTCCTTACTCCAATTGGAGTGTCGTGACTATCACGCCGGCAGGTCACTGGGCCTGTTCCAGGCATGGGCGGCGGCTCTGCTCTGCCCCCCCTCCAATTGGTGTGACTTGTCTACCACACCCACGGACTGCTGGGCCTGTTCTGGGCGCGGGGGAAGTTTCTGTTCTGTTCCTACTCCAATTGGGGTGACATGCCTACCACCCCGGCCGGCCGCTGGGTCTCTTCCACCGGTCGGTCGCAGGTCTGCCTTCCTTGCAGGCACGGGCGGCGGCTCTGCTCTGCCCCTACTCCAAATGGGGTGACGTGTCTGTCGCACCAGCAGGCCACTGGGCCTGTCCCGCTGGTCGGTCACAGGTCTGCCCACCTTTCAGGCACGGGTGGCGGCTCTGCTCTGCCCCTACTCCAAATGGGGTGACGTGTCTGTCGCACCGGCAGGCCACTGGGCCTGTCCCGCTGGTCGGTCACAGGTCTGCCCACCTTTCAGGCACGGGTGGCGGCTCTGCTCTGCCCCTACTCCAATTGGGGTGACATGTGTACCACGCCGGCAGGCTCCTGAGCCTGATCCGCCGGTCTGTCGCAGGTCTGCCTACCTTGCAGGCGCGGGTGGCGGCTCTGCCCTGCCCCTCCTACCACACCTGTGGACCGCTGGGCCTGATTTGCAGGTTGGTTGCAGGTCTGCTCACCCTGCGGGCACAGGTGGTGGTTCCACTCTGCCCCCACTCCAATTGGGGTCACGTGACCACCACACCAGCGGGGCCTGATCCGGGCATGGGCAAAGGCTCTGCTCTGCCCCTACTCCAGTTGGGGTGACGTGTGTACCACGTTGGGAGGCCGCTGGGCCTGACCTGCCAGTCTGTCACAGGTCTGCTTACCTTGCAGGCATGGGCGGCGGCTCTGCCCTGCCCCTCCTACCACGCCCATGTACCACTGGGTCGCGGGTCTGCCCACCTTGCAGGCGTGGGTGGCGGCTCCGCACCGCCCCCTCTCCAATTGGGGTCACGCGACCACCACGCCAGAGAGCCGCTGGGCCTGCTCCCTGCACGGTCGGTGGCCCGGCTCCTCCCTTCTGGCTCGACGACAAATTGAGAGAGACTCGGGTGTCTGTGCCTCACCCTCCCTACCAGGAGACCAACTGTTTCTGTCGCCGCTGGTATTGATGAAGTTCTCTCCTCCGCCGATTTCTGATGACATCAGATCTCTGCCATGTTGGTATCCTATGCGAATGGCAGCATTTCATTCCCTTTGCCGGGTAACCAAAGCAACGGGTGATTCCTGACCAGCCCTCAGCAGGACCCGGACGGAGAAGCAGTTTCCGCGGGCTCCTTAGCCCTGGGCCAGGGCAGTTCCGGGAGCCGGAACTCGGCCGCTCCATACTCGGAGTATGCTCTGATAAGAGCAGGCTCCAAGCAGCAGTTTCCGTGGGCTCCTTAGCCCTGGGCCAGGGCAGCTCCGGGAGCTGGAACTCAGCCGCTCCGTGCTCGGTGTATGCTCTGATAAGAGCAGGCTCCAAGAAGCACTCAGGCACTGAGCCTGAGTAATCTGTCTGCAAGCCGCAGGTGAATGGCAGCCTGAAATTACCTGTTCTATGGCTGAATGAGCTGCGATCAGTCAAAAACAGGGATGGTGACGTCAGCTCTCCAAGATGGTGGCTGCTGGCCTCCTTTGTGGTCTGACCAGTGTGGAGAACCAAAATGGACCACTTCCTTCCCCCATCTCGAACCCAGAATTCAGCACTGAGTACAGTGCTTGCATGGCTGGCAGAAACTGCAGCGCTGTATCCCTGCGTCGCTATCTCCTCGTTTCCCAGCATGTGCTGCAGACTCTAGCTGCGAGGCGAATTGCTGAATAAGCAGTGTTACCCTCCGTGCGATAAATCTCTCGTGTTTGAGTCCCCGTAGCCGATGCTCGTGCGATGGAAATCCTTCCTCCAGGTTCCGGAGCACCCCACTATTGCTGGAAAAACCTAACAAGATAGACTTTAGCCGTCCTGACTCGTCATACTCCCACACAGTGATGCGGCACACGGGGGCAATGCACTCCCCTCGCTGCCATCTTCCAGGCTCGATCCCTAATTCTAATTCTAATCCTATCCGCAATCATAAGCCTAACCCTAAACAAAACTCAAATCCTAGCCCTAACCTAAACTAAACCATAATCTTAATCCTAAACCTAACACTAAACCTAAACTTAACCTTAAATCTAACCCTAACACTAAACCTAACACTAATCCAAACCCTAACCATAAACATAAAACTAACCCTAACCCTAATTCTAACCCTAACCATAAAACTAACCCTAACGCTAACTCTAAACCTACCCTAACCCTAACCCTAACATTAACACTAACCCTGACCCAAAACCTATCACTAATTCAAACCCTAACTCTAAACCTAACCATAACACTAACCCTAACCGTAAACCTAACACTAAACCTAACTGTAAGCCTAATCCTAACCCTAATCCTAACTGTAACCTTAACCGTAACCCTAAACCTAACCCTAATCCTAACATTAACACAAATCCTAAACCTTACCCTAACCCTAATACTAAACCTAACCGTAGCCATAACCCTAAACCTATTACTAAACCTATCCCTAAACCTAAGAGTAACCCTAACACAAATCGTATCCCCAAACATAACCTGAAACATAACACTAAAGTTAAACCTAAACCTAACCCTAATCATAAACCTAAACCTAACAATAACACTAAACTTAATCCTACCTCTAAGCCTAACCCTAACACTAACACTAACACTAATCGTAACCCTAAACCAAACCTTAACCCTAACCCTAACACTAACCCTAATCCTAAACCTAACCCTACCTCTAACTATAACCCTAAACCTAATGGTAAAAATAACATTAAACCTAACCCTGAACCTAACTCTAACACTAACCCTACCCCTATCCCTAAACCTAAAACTAACCCTAACCCTAACCCTAATACTAACTCTAAAACTAACCATAACCCTAATCCTAAACCTAACACGAAACCTAACACTATCCCTAATTCTAACACTAACACTAACCCTAACTATAATTGTAACCCTAACTCTAACCTTTACCATAACGCTAACACTTACTTTAACACTCTCCCTAAATTTAACCTTAACTCTAAACGTAACCCTAACCTTAAACCTAAACATAACACTAAAATGAACCCTAAACCTAACTATAACACTAACCCTACCCCTATGCCTATAACATTAATCCTAACCCTAAACCTGAATTTAACCCTAAGACTAACACTAATCCTAACCCTAATCATAACCCTAATTTTAAACCTAACACTAAACTTATCCTTAGCCCTAATCCTAACACGAACACTAACCCTAACCCTAAACCTAACACTAACCCAAACCCTAACTGTAAACCTAACCCTAACACTGACCCTAACCCAACTCTAACACTAAACTTTACCCTAACCCTAACACTAACACTAACCCTAACACTATTTTAAGCCTAAACTAACCCTAACCCTAAAACTAAACCTAAAACTAACCCTAATCCTAATCCTAATCCTAATCCTAAAACTAAACCTTACCCTAACCCTAACAGTAATACTCAACCTAACACAAACCCTAACCCTAATTATAACACTAACCCTAACCTAACCCTAATTTTAACTGTAACCCTAACTAAAACACTAACCCTAAAACTAACACTTACACTAATACTAACCCTACCCTAACTCTTACTCTAAAACTAAAACTCTTACTTATCCTAACCATAACCCTAACACTAACCCTAACTTTAACCCTATACCTAAACCTAGTCCTAACCCTAACACTACCACTAACCCTAACTCTAATCCTAAACATAACACTAACCCAAACCCTAACCCTAATCCTATCCAATATCCTAAAACTAAACCTAACCCTAACACAAATTCTAATTTTAACCTTAACCTTAACCCTAACCAAAATACTTATCATTACCCTAACTCTGAACCTAACCCTGAACCTAACCCTAAACATAACCCTAACCTTAAGCCTAAAACTAATCCTAACCCTAAACCTAAACCTAATCCTAAACCTAACACTAAACCTAATGCTAACCCTAACGGTAACACTAATCCTTACCCTAAATCTAACCATAAACCTAATCCTAACTCTGAACCAAATGCTACCTCTGTTACTGCTGTTGACCGGTGATGAGTCCTTGCTTCCCCAGTGTTGAAGAATAACACCAAAGAAGCACGCCGAGGCAAGGTCAGAGTAGAAATTAGAAGTTTATTAAAGGACAGCAGAAAAGACTTCTCCCGGAGGAAGAAGGGGACACAAGAGGTGGAATCCGTGGAAGGGATGTTGTCTCCCCTTTTTATAGTTCTTTCAGTGACGGAATGTAGGTGGGAAGGACCGAGGGGTGGGACACAGGTGGGCCAAAGAAGTAATCTGGTCAGGAAGGACTTCTGAGTCAGTACCTTTTTGCTGGGGGCTGTTCATTAACATTTCTTTGAGGTGGACTTTGGCCTAGGGCCTTTTCGGGACTTCCATGAGTTGTCCTGTGTTTTCCCTGAGTCATTCTCTGCATGGTCTCCATTTTAGATTTCACTTGATATTATCTAACTACACTGACTACCTAACTTTAAATCTGGCTTCATTCCCCCCTCTAAGTTGGGAACTCCTTACTGCTGTAAGGAAGGGGGGCGAAGAAGATCTTTCTGGCTTCTTCAGGCTGAAAAGGGACGGTGTGGGGCAAGCAGTTTGGAGTCCCCCTTTAAAAACCGGGTCTATCAAGTGGTCCATGATAGAAGTCTGATTGAGAAGTAATAGGCTGGAGGGCCATTTGAGTGATGGACGGTCTATAAGAGAAACAAGAATTCATTAGTACTGGAACCATATTGATGCAGCAATAAATGCCATAGCACAGGAATATGCCAATGAGTATGATGGCAAAGACAAAGTCTAACAATGTTTTCCACCAGGAAGTACCAAGAACCAGGAGCTAAGATATTGTTTCCATGACAAAGTTGCTGAGGACATGGCTTCTATCTGAGCATGTAAATCTTTAAGGATATTTGTCACATTGCCAGAAATGTCAGGGATGTAAACACAACATTTAACTTTTAGGGTTACAGATGTCCTTTCCCTTAAGATATAGTTTAATAATTTAATGTCATCTGATCTTGCAAAATCCTTTTACTAGTATGACCTCTGTGTCTAATAGAGAAATCTTTAATTCTGTTACTTAGGGCTGGATAACCATACTTGCAAACACTAAGCCTACCTGTGTAGGTTAGAAATAAAGGCCTTAAACTAAAAACTACTCTGGCAGTTCCTTTTGATAGTTATCAGGCATTCCTGTCTGAGAATCTCTTTTGCAGCCTCCAGTTTACTTATTTTTGGAAATTACATTTAACTATTATTATTTTAAATGCCCAGGAACAGCTGTGCTTTGGCTTTGACTGTCTTTTGCTAAGTGTTTAAGATGAAGCAAGTCAAACTGACTTTTGTTTTTATCTATTGTTAACAGTCAGCTGAGCTTCCCTGGGAGTCCTCGGGGAACTTCACAGCAGCTTCCCAGTTCTGCTAGTGCCATTGCGCTAGGATGGGTCCAGGCCTTGCTTGACCATGTGGCTTCCCTTGGAAGCATCAGGGATCTCTCCCTTTTCTGATGACCCTCCTCTTCACAGCAAATTCACTGATTGGCTTTCTGTCCTCCACTGGTCTCATTAATCTCCCTGATCAGGAGGTTATGTGGCCTAGAGTTGCAAAGCTCTTTGGAGAAGTCCCCTATTCCCTGATTCAGACTGACTCAGAGGGCAAGAGCCAAATATTGGTTTTCTTGGCCCTTTTAATTTAACTAATTTTAAAACTTAATCTTAATCATCCAGCAAAAAAGTTTCAACAGCCTTATACTAAGAGTACTGGGCTTTAATGTCTATGTCTCTATCCTGTAGGTGATAACTCCTTATCTTAAATTAACCCAGGTTGTGTGTTCTTAAAGCAGTACCTCTGCAAAACATTAACAGGCAATCTTAAATCATTTATAAGAAAACTACAAAATAAAATTATCAAGAGTAAAAACATATTTAGTTCATGTAATAGCTACCTTGAATTTTGGCAGAGTTATACATTATAATCCCTTGTTTGAGATCCTGGTAATCATGACAAAAACCAACTTTTGGACACAACTTTAAATGTACTGAAATCTGGCCTACTTCTTCCATAGTCACTTTCACATGTAGTGAGATGGGACAGAGCCTTATCTCAAGTAAGGCAGGGCTGTTCATAAATCTTAAGTACTGTAGTTCTGAAACTGATCTTTGCTTTTTAAACATCATTTTACAAAGCCTACATAAATTGTTGCTCAAGTTCACATGAATATTAGCTAACACAATATAATATCACATCTAAAACATGAATTAAAGAAAAGCTGAAAACTTTTAACCTTTTGTAGAAAAGTAGTAATGTACTTTTGTGTTTTGCAATAAAACCTTCACACAGATTAGGCTCTCATTAACTTAAAAATACATTTAAATTGTATCTCAGTGTAAAAAGTAACATAGAACTTTACATATCTTATGGATAACAAGTCCAGTTATAGAACACAAATGATATAAATAAATCAACATGTTTTTCTTTTTAAATCTAAAATTACCATACAATTTTAGAACACCAGCTTGATATAATGCTCTTTCTAAAGCTTCTACCTTACAGACTTGTATACCTGGAAGATATGGACACATTAACACCACAATTACATTGATGTTTTTATATTAACTAAGTTTAGCTTTTAAAGAAATAACATAGCACAATTCTCTAAAACAACAGCACTTGTTTGACCAGCTGTTTAATTTCTTTAAGATTACTTGCTCAAAAACTTACACTTATAAGCAACTTACAGAGACCTTTTTTATATCATTTACTTAAACCCTCTTAATTACTTAATCATATAGACTCTTATTCAGAAACACATTTTCCCTCTATTAAATCCATATCTAGAACCTTCTAGTTTCTCTTTTTTATCTGTTAACCTCCTTCTGTTCACATTTTGAAACAATACTTGTAAATTTTTTAATTTAAGCAGATTTAACATTTTATTAGGGCCTTTTTGAACATCTAGAAAAACTTATAAGCTTAATTTTAAAGACATCTTTACTTTCATCTGTTTACCCAATTTAAATTGAACCATTTGAATCACGTGAATCAAAGATATTTGGATCCATTTTTTTAAAAATTTTTCATGAGCGCTCCTCATCTGTCAATTGTCATATCCCTGCATGATATATGGACATACACACAGACATACTGACATACAACACGTAACACAAGTGTAACACAACACAATAGTAAAGGCCTTGTAGCTTTTTAAGGTGAAATCTCATTGCAATGTTTAAAAAAAAAAAAAACTCCAGTTGATCAAAAATAGAACTTATCAGAAAAACATTAACTTGTCTGTAGGATCAAAATCATGAACTCAAAAAAAATACAGACTCTAAGAAAAAGCAAAAGTCCTAGAAAAAATTGACCGGCCAGTAATTAGTAAATGCCGTACAATTTACTCTTTGGTTTAATCTAGTTTGAGTTCCCATAAAAAGACACTTTACTCTTTTTTTTCTTGGGCCTCAGATCTGTCTCATACTGAGTGCTCTCTGCTTCTTCTATTTGCATATCAACTTAAGTCCTGGCTGAGGTCTGGAAGGAACTGGGAAAACTGGAATTCTGAGCAGAAACCTCATGCCTAAGGCATTTTAACCATAAGTAACAATTTTCAGGTTTGGATGTTGAAAATTATGATACAAGTTTAAGATACAATTTACAAAATTTCATACCTTTACATTTTCCTACACTAGAAAAACTTGCTCACACAAAACTGAAAATAGGATCTTTCTTGATAATATAAAAGCCACCATCAGAAGAAATTCCTTCAGGATCATTAAGCTACTTCCTTTGTTCTGAAGTTCCTAAAGTAGTATTAAGTTACATTAAATCACCTGAAAAAAAATCTTAAAACAGAACCACACTACCATGTATATCCAAAATTAAGCTTTAAAAATTTAAGACTGTTGCTATTCAATGTTATTTCAATAAGCCAGACCAACATTTTTTTCCTAAATCTTACACACTGAGGGGAAAGATACCATATCATAATTTACTATCCTTGCCTAAGTTAATGCACTGGTACACCTAGTGAAATCTTCTCAGGCTACCCAGTTCAAAATAAAACTAAATGATTGGGAGTTACTTGCCAACTTGGAAGTAGAATTCTTTTAATTTTCTATCCTAAGTATTTAAGTTCTCCAGCATGAATTATCTGAAATCACAAACTAAACAATTACCTAACCCCAACTTTTAACTGCAAGATTATGCAATGCTTCAAACTCATTTAGATACCAGATTGTTACAATAAAAAAAATCTTTTAGATACACATTCAGCCAAGATCATCCCCAAGAAACAATCTATAATAACCTTTAAAATAGAGAGACCAGATAAGAGAAAAATCTCTCCAGGTTTTTAACTCCCATTTAATTATGACTCCTATCAGTGGCACCTTAGATTTCCCATGAGTGGACTAGATGTTTTCACATAGGGGCAGCTATAGGTGTAAAATCAAGGTTCTCAGTGTAACTGACTTTACTGCATTCAGTGTCCCTTCTTTTTAAGTGGACAGAGATGGAGCAATCCTTACAGTGCAGGGAAGAATGAGGAAATTCCCCAAAGCGAAAATGGCTCTGGCAGCTGCTGGGAATCCTCAGTTTCCCTTTTACTTACAGGATTAGCTCCTTTGGATAGATCCAATCCCAGGCAATCTGGCATATCTCCTAACTTTCCAGTAGAGTCAGTTTTTATCTGCCTTAGGTCTTGAAGGGGGAAGGGGGTATGTACTTTGATCGGCCCAAATTTTTCTCTTGATTCTTTTTCCTCAGTGAGTCAAAGATTTTTTCTCTTCATGGCAGATATCATAGCTAAGTCTACTTTAGACTGTTGGCATAATTTAGGATTTTCCCTTAGAGCAAAGAAAATCTGAACATACAGCACCTCACACCATTTCCTTTTTTGTAAATTTTATCAAACTGTAAAATTGTATTAAAATTGATATTTCCCTCTGGTGGCCAGGTTTCTCCATCAGAGAGTTTGTATTGAGGCCAGTCCAAGAAAATGAGGCGCTTTTTCTTGAGCATCTGAGGTTCAAATTTATCCCAATTTTTCAATACGCAGGCTAGTGGTGCACCTGGCGTATTGGAGAGAGAGAAGCTCCCGTCTGAGTGAGAAGAAAACAGGACTCAGGCGCCCATGCCGCGCCAGAGAAAACTGTTCTCATTAGGGACGTCTCCCTAAGCTTGAGCTTCCTAAGGGGTCCAGAAAACCGGTCTCTCACCTTGCTTTGCCAAGGGGTTTCTGGTCCCCTTTAGCAAAGTGCTAGGGTCTCAGTTTGCCCTGTGCCAGAGACCCTGGGAGGATTCAGACTTAAGGGCATTACTGCTTATCCTCCCGGCCACTAAAAACCCATTGCAAAAGAGAATCGTGTGCTCTTTTGTTGCCTTTGCTCTGTAGACTGAAGGAGCCACCTAAGTGTTAAGGGATATCTACTGGCTGTAAGGTAGCAGATTACTGGAGGAGTTGATTCTAAAAATGCCTCTCTAGCAGCTTAAGGAACACAACACATTTTAAACATTGGGGCGGTAAAACAGACTAGTGAAAGTTACCTATGCATCTTAGAGAACCTGGGCAGATTTTACTAATTATCCCATGCCTTTCTCTAAGTCCTACAACCTTAATTGCTAACATTTCTGACCTGCGAAGGAAGGGGAGCATCCAGGAAGAATGGATGCGAGGTTGGGAGTGTTGCATGGCCCATATGGAGGCAAATGTGATTGGGGCTTTCCCTCAGTGCCATTCATCTACCTATCACCCTAGATACCACTGAGGGCTGTCAGGAGGGGGCTCAAGAGAAAGGAACCTTAAGAATACGTCTGAGTGTAGCCCAGACCGGAATTCCGCAGTTGTTCCAAACTCCTTCCTCCACCTCCACGCATCCGAGGCAGATCAGGATTAGGGACACTGTGTACTTATGCCAATTGCTCTCCAGGCCCAGACAGAAAAGTTGGAAGCGGCTTTGGCAGAACCCAACATGCCTGCTCTGTATTAACAGGTGATTGAGAGCTGCCTAGGCCGGGAAACCTCTCACCCGAGTCTTGAAGAGTGGCGGCTGCACTAATTGCGTTTAAGTAGCCCTCGGGTGCCCACCTTACCCTCCAGAAAGAAATAGAGAGAAAGATGCACCTCAAACAGACATGGGGTGCGTGCACTTACCTCGGTGTAGAATCTCGGTCTGGGACCTCCAATATGTTACCGCTGTTGACCGGTGACGAGTCCTTGCTTCCCCAATGTTGAAGAATAATACCAAAGAAGCACGCCGAGGCAAGGTCAGAGTAGAAATTAGAAGTTTATTAAAGGACAGCAGAAAAGACTTCTCCCGGAGGAAGAAGGGGACCCAAGAGGTGGAATCCGTGGAAGGGATGTTGTCTCCCCTTTTTATAGTTCTTTCAGTGACGGAATGTAGGTGGGAAGGACCGAGGGGTGGGACACAGGTGGGCCAAAGAAGTAATCTGGTCAGGAAGGACTTCTGAGTCAGTACCTTTTTGCTGGGGGCTGTTCATTAACATTTCTTTGAGGTGGACTTTGGCCTAGGGCCTTTTCGGGACTTCCATGAGTTGTCCTGTGTTTTCCCTGAGTCATTCTCCGCATGGTCTCCATTTTAGATTTCACTTGATATTATCTAACTACACTGACTACCTAACTTTAAATCTGGCTTCACCTCTAACCCTTAAACTAATCCTAACACTAAGTTTAACCCTAACGCACACACTAACCCTAACCCTAAGCCTAAACCTAAACCTAACAATAAACTTATACCTAAATCTAAGAATAATTCTAACAGTAACCTTAACTCAAACCCTAAAGAAACCTAACCATAACCCTAAATTTAACACTAACCCTAACCGTAAACTGAACCATAAACCTAAACCTACCACTAACACTAACCCTTACCCTAACCCTAAACCTAAATCTTACCCTCACCCAAACCTATCCCTACCCTAACTCTAACCCAAAAGCTAAACCTAACCCTAACCCTAACCCTAAAACTAAACCTAACACTAACCATAACCCTAACACTAAAACTTACCCTAACCCTAATCCTAAACATAACTATAAATGTAACACTAATCGTAACTCTAATTTTAACCATAAGCCTAACACTAAACCTAACATTTACCCTAAAACTAACACTAAACTTAATGGTAACCCCAAACCTAATGCTAACAATTATCCTAACTATAACCCTAACGCTTTCTGTAACCTAAACCCTAACCCTATACCTAACCATAAACTTAACCATAACCCTAACTCTAAACCTAACCCTTACAGTAACACTAACCCAGAACCTAACCCTAACCCTAAATTTAACAGAAACCCTAAACTTATCCATAATCCTAACCCTAACCCTAATCCTAAGAGTAACCCCTACCCTAACACTAACCCTACCCTAATCCTAACCCTAACACAAAACCTAACTCTAATTCTAATAATAACCCTAACACTAACACTAACCTTTACCCTAAACCTAACCCTAAACCTAACACTAAACCTAATGCTAACCCCAATCCTACCACTAACAATTACCCTAACCCTAACACTAACCCTAACACTAAACATAACCCTAACCCTAACACAAAACCTAAACCTAATCTAACCCTAACCCTAACTCTAACCCTAACACTAAACATAACCCTAAGTCTAACCCCAACACTAACCTTAACCTTAAACCTAAATCTAACCCTAACACTTATCCAAACCCTAAACCTAACACTAAGTTTAACACTATCCCTAACCCTAACCGTAACCATAATTTTAACATTAACACTAACATGAAATCTGACCCTAAACCTGAAAATAACCCTTACCCTAACCCTAACTCTAGCCCTAACTCCAAACCTAATCCTAACCCTAACACTAAACCTTAACCTTAACACTCACTCTAACACTAATCCTAATCCTACGCCTAACCCTAACCTTAAGACTAAACCTAAACCTAACCATAACACTAAATCTAACCCTAAACCTAACGTTAACAGTAACCCTAACCCTAATCTATCCCTAAATCAAACCCTAATATTTACCCTAATTCTAAACCTAACCCTAACACTAACCCTAAACCTTACTCTAACTGTAACTTTAATCCTAACCCTAACCCTTACTCTAACACTAGCCCAAAACCTAAACCTAACCCTAACACTAACCCTAATTCTAAACCTAACCTTTACTCTAACAAAAACCCTAACCCTAATCCTAACACTAAATTTAAAACTAACCCTAAACAAAAACCTAACACGAAACCTAACCATAACTTTAACCGTAACCCTACACCTAACTGTAACCTTAAAAATAAAACTAACACTAACACTAAACATAACCAAAACCCTAAACCTAATTTTAAATTTAACACTAATTATAACCCTACACCTCTCCCTAATTCTAACACTAACACAAATCCCTAGCCCTAAACCTAACCCTAAATCTAACCCCTACCCTAACACTAACCCTACACTAACCCTCACCCTAACACTAAACCTAATCCTAATCCTAACCATAATCTTAACAATAACCCTAAATTTACCCTAAATCTAACCCTAACACTAAAACTAACCCTTATTCTAAACCTAATGCTAACCCCAAGCCTAACACTAATGGTTACCCTAACCCTAAACTTAACACTAAGCATAACTCTATCTCAAACCTAACACTTACCCAAAATACAACCTAACCCTATCCTAAACCTTACCCTAACCATAACCCTAAAACTAAACTTAACACTAAACTTAACCATAACACAACCCTAACCCTAAACCTAACACCAACCCTAACCCTCACCATAACACTAACCCTAACATTAACAATAACCCTAAAATTAACCCTATTCCTAAACATAATCCTAACTCTAACACTAACCCTACCCTAACCCTAACTCTAACCTAACCATAGCCCTAATCCTAAACCTAATCCTAACTGTAAGCCTTTTTATCCATAACCCTTACCCTAACCCTTACACTAACCCTAACCCTAAACCTAACAGTTATCCTAACCCTAACCTAACACTAACCCTATCCCTAAACCTAACCCTACCCATAATTCTAACCCTAACCCTAACCCTAAAGTTAACCCTAACACTAACCCTAATGCTAATCCTAACCCTAAACCTAATCTTAACACTAACCCTAACCCTAGACCTAATCTTAACCCTAACCCCAACACTGACCCTAACCCTCACCCTAACAATAACAATAAACCTATCCTAATCCTTATCAAATGCTATTCCTCCCTTATATTTACCCTAATTCTAAACATTATCCTAATGCTAACACTAACCCTCACCATAACCCTAACCCTAACACTGAACTTAAACTTAACTCTAATTCTAAATTTTACCCTAACCCTAACCCTAACTCTATACTAACCCTAACCCTTATCCTAACACTAATTCTAAACCTAACACTAAACTTAACCTGAACCCAAAATCTAACCCTAACACTAACAGTAACCCTAAACCTAATACAACACCTAAACCTAATCCTAATCCTAACCATCACTTTATACCTTACCCTAATTTCAACCCTAACCCTAACACTAATTGTGACCCTAACACTAACTCTAAACCTAACACTAATTCTAAACCTAACCCTAACCCTAACCCTAATCCTAACACTAATCCTAACCATAACCCTAACCCTAACACTCACCATAAAACTAACCCTAACACTAACACTAATTCTAAACCTAACCCTAACCATAAACCTAATCCTAACTCTAACACTAACACTAACCCTAATCCTAACTCTCACACTAACTCTTACCTAACCATAAACCTAACCCTAACACTAACCCTAACACTAACCCTAACTGAATACCTAAACCTATCTGTAAACTTAACCCTAACCATACCCCTATGTGTAACCTTAAAAATGACCCTAATTCTAAAACTAACCCAAATTTTAACCCTAAACTTAACTTTCACACTAACCCCAACACTAGCCCTAAACATACTCCTAATCATAACACTAGCCCTAACACTAACCCTAACCATGAAAATAAACCTTACACTAAACCTAACTACACAAACCCTAAAACTAAACATAATCCGAACCCTAATTATAACCCTAACCCTAACGCTAAACTTAACCTACCCTAATTCTTACTCTAAAACTAAAAATCTTACTTTTCCTAACCATAACCCTAACACTAACACTAACGTTAATCCTATACCTTCCCCTAACACAAACTCTAACTCTAACCCTAACCCTAAACCTGATCCTTAACTTAATCCTATCCCAAACTCTAAATTTAACAATAACACTAAACCTAAACATAACCTTAACCCTAGCTCTAACATTAACCCTAACTCTAACATTAACCCTAACTCTAAAGTTAACCCTTACCATAACATTAACCGTAACCTTATCCCTATCCCTAAGTGTAACCCTAAACATAAAAATAACCCTAAACATAACCCAAACCCTAACACTTACCAAAACACTAAACCTAACCCTAACTTTAACACTAACCGAAAACCTAACCCTAATATTAACATTAAGCCAAAACCTAACACTAATCATAAACCTAACCCTAACCCTAAACCTAAACCTAACCATTACCCTAAGACTACCACTAACCCTAAACTTAACCCTAACCCTAAAAAACACCTAAAGCTAACCATAACCCTAACACTAATCCTAAACCTAAACCTAACCTAGCCAGTACCCTGTCCTGGATCCTAACCATAACACTATTCCTCACTCTAACCCTAACACTAACACATACCCTAAAACTAAACCTAACCCTAACCCTAATTCTAATCTTAACCCTAACCCAAAACTAAACCTATCCCTAAGCATAAATCTAAACTAAAATTAACCCCAACCCTAACCCTAATGATAACCCTAACAATAACCTTAACCCTAACCCTAACCCTAATCCTGACACTTACTTTAACTCTAACCATTACACTAAACCTAACACTATGACCAAACCTAACCCTAAACCTAAGACTAACAGTAAGCCTAAACCTAAACCTTACCCTCTCCATAACACTAACCTTAAACCTAACACTACTTCTAACCTAATCCTAACCTAACCCTAACTCTAATTCTAACCCGAACCCTAAACCTTAACCTAACCCTAAATCTATCACGAAACCTAACCCTAACCCTAAACCTAAAAGTATTCCTAAACTTAACACTAAACCTAACACTAAACCAAACCCTAACCCTAACAATAACACTAACCGTAACCCTAAACCTAACCTTAACCCTAACTTGAACACTAACTTTTACTCTAATTCAAACCCTAACACTATCCCTAAACCTGACCCTAAACCTAACCCTAACACAAATACAAACACTTGCCCTAACCAAAACCCTAACCCTAACACTAACCCTAACCCTAACCCAAACTCTATCCTAACACTAATCCTATCCATAAACCTAACCCTAACCCTAAACCTAACCTAATTCTAACACTAACCATTACACTAAATCTAACACTAACCCTAAACCTAGGCCTAACCCTATCCCTAACACTAACCCTAACCCTAACAATAACCTTAACCCTAACACTAACCCTATTACTAACACTAACAGTAACCCTAATCCTGAGACTAACCCGAAATTTAATCCTATATGCAATCCTAACCCAAACTCTAAGCCTAACACAAACCCTACTCCTTAACTAACACTAACCCTAACCTTAACCCTATCATTTACCATAACCCTATCCCAAACCTATCATTAACCTTAACCCTAAACCTAAACCTAACACTCACTCAAACCCAAAATCTAATCCTCTCCACAACCCTCACCTAACCGTAACCCTAACAAAAACCCTAACGCTAACCTAATCCTAACCCTAACCCTAACACTAAACCTGAGCTTAACCCTAAAACTAAACGTAACTCTAACCCTAACCCTAACACTAACCCTAACCTGAACTCTAAGACTAAACCTAATCCTAACCCTAACATGAAAACTAACCCTAACACTAACCCTAATCCTAACTTTAAACCTAACCCTAAACCTAACCCTAATCCTAACTGTAACCCATCCCTACCCCTAACTTAATCCTAAAACTTACAAAAACCCTAATCCTAACCATAACCCTAGCAGTAACCCTAACCCTAACCTAACCTTAACCGTGACCCTAACCCTAACACTTACCTTAACCCTAACATTAACACTTTCACTAACCCTAACACTAACTCTAATTGTAAGCCAAAGGAAATCTAATCCGATCTGCAACACTAACCCTAACATTAACCCTAACAAAAACCCTAAACCTAACCAAACCCTAACCTGAAAAATTAACCTTACACTAACCCTAAAACTATCCCTAACACCAACCCTAACTCTAAACCTCACCCTAACCTAACACTAAACCTAATCCTAACCCTAAACCTAACCATAACACTAACCCTAACCTACCCTAAAGTTAACCTTAACAGTAACCTTAACCCTAACCCTCAACTGAAAACTAACCCTAACATAACCCTAATCCAAACCCTAACCCTAAACCTAATACTAACCCTAACCCTAAACCTAACACAATCTCTACCTCTAATCTTACCATAATCCTAACCCAAACCCTAACCATAATATTAAACATAAACTTAAACATAAACCTAACGCTAACCCTAATCCTAACCGTAACCCTAACAATAACCCTGACTCTAACCCTAACCCTTACCCTAGCCCTAACATTAACACTAACCCTAACCCAACCCTACACTTCACAGTAACCCTGACCCTAAGGTTAACCGTAATGCAAACCCTAACCCTATCCCTAAACATAACACTAAAACTAACCAAACCCTAACCCTAATACCAAAACTAACCCTAACCCTAACACTAACCCTAAATCTAATCCTATTCATAACCCTACCACTAACCCTGACCCAAACCCTTCCCCTAACAAAATCTCTAACTCTAACCCTATTTCTAACCCTGACACTAAACTTAATCCTAAACCAAACCCTTACCCTAATCCTAACACTAACTGTAAAACTAAACTTAACCCTAAACCTAACCCTAACCCTAACTCTAAAACCTAACCTTAAATGTAACACTACCCCTAACCTTAACCCTAACCCTAACCATAACCTAGAATTAACAATAACCCTAAACCTAACCCTAACCCTAATCCTATCTGCAACCTTAACCCTAACCCTAACCCAAACCCTAACCCTAATATTATCATTAAGCCTAAATCTAATACTAACCATAAACCTAACCCTAACCCTAACCCTTACTCTAACTCTAACCATAACCTTGACCCTAACCATAATCCTAACCCTAAAACTAATATGAACCCTAATTCTAACATTAACACTAACCCTAAACCTAAACTTTACCCTTACCGTAAAACTAACACTAACACTAACTCTATCCCTAACCCTAATCCTAAACCTAACACTAAACTTAAGCCTAACACTAACTCTAACAAAGCCTAACCATAAACCTAATATTAACCCCAAATCTAACCCTAATCCTAACCATAAAACTAACCCTAACCCTAACCCAAAACCTATCCCTAACACTCACCCTAACCATAACCCTGACTATAAAACTAATACTTATGCTAACCCTTATCCTAACCCTAAACCTAACCCTAACCCTAACCATAACCCTAACACTAACCCAAACCTTATAGTAAACCTAACCATCACCCTAACCCTAAACTTATACCTAACTGTAACCTTAACACTAACCCTAAACCTAACCCTAAAATTAACACTAACCCAAACCTTAACCCTTACCCTAAGTTTAACACTAACCCTAACCCTAACCATAACCATAAACTTAACCCAAACATGAACACTAATCATACCCAAAAAACGAACCCTTTACCTAAACGTAACCCTAACCCTAACCCTAAAACTAAAACTAAACCTTAACATAACCCTAAACCTAACCCTAATCCTAACCTTACCCTAACCCTAACCCTAACTCTAAACTTATCCCTAAGCCTAACCTTAACTCTAATCCTATCTGCAATCCTAAACATAACCCTAACATAAACCCTAACCCTAACATAACCCGAAACCTAACCCTAACCCTAACACTAACCGTTATCATAACGCTGTCCCTAAGCCTATCACTAACCCTAATCAAAAACCTAAACCTAACCCTCAGCCAAACCCTAAATCTAATCCTGTTCACAACCCTAACACTAACCCTAATTCTAAAAAAAAAGCCTAACCCTAATTTAACCCTAACCCTAAACCTAACCTTAACCTTATCACTAACCCTAACAAAAAACCTAAAACTAACCCTAACACTAAACGTAAATCTAACCCTAACACTAACAGTAGAGTTAACGCTAACAAAAGCCTAACACTAACCCTAACCCTAAGTCTAACCTAATTTTAATTCTATTTTGTTTATTCTATTTATTTTATTTTTATTGGTTGTTCAAAACATTACAAAGCTCATGACATATCATCTTTCATACATTTAATTCATGTGAGTTATGAATTCCCATTTTTACCCCAAATACAAATTGCAGAATCACATCAGTTACACATTCACAATTTTTGCATAATGCCATATTAGTGACTGTTGTATTCTGCTGCCTTTCCTATCCCCTACTATCGCCCCTCTCCTCCCCTCTCATCTTCCCTCTCTACCTCATCTGCTGTTGTTTAATTCTCTCCCTTGTTTCCCCCCCTTCCCCTCACAACCTCTTATATGTAATTTTGTGTAACATTGAGGGTCTCCTACCATTACCATATGCTTTCCCTTCTCTCTTCCTTTCTCTCCCCCCACTCGTCTCTGTTTAATGTTAATCTTTTCCTCATGCTCTTCCTCCCTGTTCTGTTCTTAGTTGCTCTCCTTATATCAAAGAAGACATTTGGCATTTGTTTTTTTAAGGATTGGCTAGCTTCGCTTAGCATAATCTGTTCTAATGCCATCCTTTTCCCTGCAAATTCTATGATTTTGTCATTTTTTATTGCTGCATAATACTCCATTGTGTATAAATGCCACATTTTTTTTTTTTATCCATTCGTCTATTGAAGGGCATCTAGGTTGGTTCCACAGTCTAGCTATTGTGAATTGTGCTGCTATGAACATCGTTGTAGCAGTGTCCCTATAGTACGCTCTTTTAAGGTCTTTGGGGAATAGACCAAGAAGGGGAATAGCTGGGTCAAATGGTGGTTCCATTCCCAGCTTTCCAAGGAATCTCCATACTGCTTTCCAAATTGGCCGCACCAATTTGCAGTCCCACCAGCAATGTACAAGTGTACCCTTTTCCCCACATCCTCACCAGCACTTGTTGTTTGACTTCATAATGGCTGCCAATCTTACTGGAGTGAGATGGTATCTTAGGGTGGTTTTGATTTGCATTTCTCTGATGGCTAGAGATGGTGAGCATTTTTTCATGTACTTGTTGATTGATTGTATGTCCTCCTCTGTGAAGTGTCTGTTCAGGTCCTTGGTCCATTTGTTGATTCGGTTGTTTGTTTTCTTATTGTTTAATTTTTTGAGTTCTTTGTATACTCTGGATATTAGGGCTCTATCTGAAGTGTGAGGGGTAAAAATTTGTTCCCAGGATGTAGGCTCTCTATTTACCTCTCTTATTGTTTCTCTTGCTGAGAAAAATCTTTTTAGTTGAAGTAAGTCCCATTTGTTTATTCTTGTTATTAATTCTTGGGCTATGGGCGTCCTATTAAGGAATTTGGAGCCCGACCCTACAGTATGTAGATCGTAGCCAACTTTTTCTTCTATCAGACACAGTGTCTCTGATTTGATATCTAGGTCCTTGATCCATTTTGAGTTAACTTTTGTGCATGGCGAGAGAAAGGGATTCAGTTTCATTTTGTTGCATATGGATTTCCAATTTTCCCAGCACCATTTGTTGAAGATGCTATCCTTCCTCCATTGCATGCTGTTAGCCCCTTTATCAAATATAAGAAAGTTGTACTTTTGTGGATTGGTTTCTGTGTCCTCTATTCTGTACCATTGGTCCACCTGCCTGTTTTGGTTCCTGTTTTTGTTACTATTGCTCTGTAGTACAGTTTGAAATCTGGTATTGCTATACCTCCAGATTCACACTTCCTGCTTAGAATTGCTTTTGCTATTCTGGGTCTTTTGTTTTTCTATATGAATTTCATGATTGCTTTATCTATTTCTACAAGAAATGCCGTTGGGATTTTGATTGGCATTGCATTAAACTAACCCTAACCCTAAAGCTAACCGTATCCTAAGCATAAACCTAACACTGACATTGACCCTAAACTTTACCCTAACACAAACTCTAACCCTAACCCTAAACCAAAAACTAACCTTAACACTAACCCAAACACTAACCCTAACCCTAACACTAACCCTAAACCTATACCTAACCCTAACACTAACCCTAACACTAATCTTAACCCTAATGATAATCCTCATCTTTCCTCTAATTCCAATACTAATTCTAAACCAATCCCTTACCCTAACTCTAACACTAAACCTAACCATTATACTAACCCTAAACCTAACACTAAACATAAAGCTAACCCTAAACCTAACCCTAAACCAAACTCTAAACTAACCCTAACACTAACCCTAACTCAAACCTAACTCTAATCCTAACCCTAACACTAAATCCTACCCTAACCCTAACCCTAACTCTAACACTAAACATAACCCTAAACCAAACACTAAACCTACCTGTAACCCTAATTTTAACCTTATTACTAACCATAAATTTAACTCTAAACCTAACCCTAAACCTGAAGCAAACACTAACCCAAACCTTAACCCTAATTCTAAATTTAACACTATCCCTAACCCTAACCCTAATCCTAACCATAAACTTAAACCTAACTCTGAAACTAACCCTAAACCTAACACTAATCCTAAAATTAACCCTTAACCTAAAACTAACCCTATCCTTAATCCTAACACTAAACCTAAATCTAACAATATTCTTAACCATAATCATAACCCTAACCCTAACCATAAAACTAACCCAAACCATAAACCTAAACCGAACAATAAACCTAACCATAACCCTAACTTTAACACTATCCCTAACTGTAACCTTAACACTAACCCTATCCCTATCCCTAACATTAACACTAACCCAAAACCTACCCTAACACTAAATTTAACCCTAATCCTAACCCTAACCCTAATTATAACCTTAACCCAAACACAAACCCTAACCCTCACCATAACCCTAGAACTTACCCTTACCCTAACCCTAACCTTAACCCTAACTCTAACACTAACACTAAACCTAACACTAACCCTAACCTTATACCTAACACTAAACCTAACCCTCAACCTATTCCTAACCCTAAACTACCACTAACCCTAACCCTATCACTAACAATAACCCTACACCTATCCAAAATATTAACCCTAATCCTAACCATAACGCTAACACTAACCCTAAACATAACCCGAACCCTTACACTAATTCTTAACCTAATCCTAACGCTAATGCTAACCCTAACACTAACACTAATCTTAACCTAACTCTAATCCTAAACCTAAAACTAAACCTAACCGTAACCTTAAACATAAACCAATCCCTAAATTTGAATTTTAGAATAAACCTAACCTTAACCCTAAAACTAAACCAAACCCTAACCCTAACCCTAACTTTAATACAAACCTAACCTGAACGTTAACCCTAACAATAAACCTATACCTAAAACTAACCATAACCCGAACCCAAACTCTTACCAGTCCCCTAACCCTAACCCTAACACTAACCGTAACCCTAGACTTAACCCTAACCCTAAGCCTAACCCTAACCCTAATCTTATCTGCAACCCTAACTCAAACTCTAACCCTACCACAAACATTAATTCTATACTAATCTTAACCCTAAACCTCACCCTAACCATAACCTTATCCCAAACACTAACCATAACCTACCACTATCCCACACTCTATCACTAAGCTTAACCCTAACCATAACCCTAACACTAATCCTAACCATAACCCTAAACCTAATTCTAACCCTAGCACTAACCCTAATATTAACCACACCCTAATCCTAAACCTAACACTAAACCAAACCCAATCTATAAACTTAACATTAACTGAAAATCTTCCCCTAATCCTAACCCTAAACTTTACCCTAAAACAAACACTAACCCTAACCCTAAACCAAACACTAATTTTAACAATCTAACCCTAACACTAACCCTAACCCTAATCTTACCCTATCCCTAACACTCACTCTAACCCAAACCCAAACCCTAACACTGTTAACACAACCCTTACCCTACCACTAAAACTAACTCTAAACCTAACCCTAAACCAAACACTAAACCTAAACCTAACCCTAACCCTTTCACTAACTGTAACCTAAACACTAACTCTAACCCTAATCCTAAACCTATCCATAAGCCTAACCCTAAACAAAATCCTATCTGCAACTCTAACCCTAACCCTAACCCTAATACAAACCTAACACTAACCCCTAACCCTAACCCTAAGCCTAACCCTAATGCTAACCCTAAGCATACTCCTAATAATAACCCTAACCATAACACTAACCCTATCTTTAACAATAACACTAACACTAACCCTAACCCTATCCCTAACAATAACTCTAAGCCTAACCCTAACCCTAATCCTATTCGCAACCATAACCCTAACGCTAACCCTAAAACAAACAATAACCATAACCTAACCCTAACCCTAATGCTAACCCTAACCCTAACACTAACTCTAAACCTATCTTAACCTTAGCATTAACCATTACCCTAACCCTAATCCTATACCTAACCCTAATCATAACCCTAACCCTAATACTAACCCTGACCTTAACTCTTACCATAACACAAACTCTATACCTTACCCCAACCCTAAAACAAACCCTAACCCTAAACCTATCCCTAATTCTAACACTAAACCTAACCTTAACTCTAACCCTCACCCTAAACTTAAAACTAGCCCTAACTCTAATCCTAATACCAACCTTAATCCTAATACTAACCCTAATCCTAACCCTAAACCTAACACTAACCGTAAACCGAACCTCAACTCTAACTTTAACATTAACCTTAAACTTAATACTAACCCTAAACTTAACATTAACCCTAAACCTAACACTAACACTGACACTAACACTAACCGTAATCCTAATCCTAACCTTTACACTAACACTATTCCTAAACCTAACCCTAATCTTAACACTAACCACAACCCTAACCCTAAAACTAACATTAACCCTAACCCTAACCCAAACACTAACACTATCCCAAACCCTGAAACTAGCCTTTAACCTAAATCTAACCCTAACATTTACCCTGAACAAAACCCTAAACCTAACCCTAATTCTAACTCTAACTCTAACCCTAAAACTCACCCTAAACCTAATTCTAACACTAACCCTAACCCAAATCATAACCCTAACTCTAACCCTGACCCTAACCCTAAACCTAACACTAACACTAACCTTAATCCTAACCCTAACCCTAAAACTAACCCTAACCCTATCACTAAACTTAACCCTAATCATAACCCTAACACTAAACCTAACCCTAAACTTAACCCTAATTCTAACCCTAACACTAACCCTAATATTAATCCTGACCCTAATCCTAAACCTAACACTAAACCAAACTCTATTTATAAACTTAACACTAACCCTAACCCTAACCCTAATCCTATCCCTAAAACTAAACCTAACCCTAAACCTATCCCTATCCCTAACACTCACCCTAACCCTAACCCTAACTCTAACACTAACGCTAACCATTAACACAACCCTTAACCTAACGCTAATCCTAACTCTAACCATAACATTAAACCTAACACTAAAGCTAACCTTAACCCTAAGGCTAACCCTTTCCTTAACTGTAACCTTAACACTAACCCTAACCCTAACCCTAACCCTATCCCTAAGCCTAACCCTAACCCGAAACCTATATGCAACCCTGAACATAACCCTAAATCAAATCTTACCCTAACCTAACCCTAAACCTAACCCTCCGCCTAACCCCAACATTAACCCTAACCCTAAAACTAACCCTAACCATAACACTATCCCTATCCCTAACCCTAACACTAACACTAACTCCAACCCTAATCCTAACCTTAACTCTCAGCCTAACCCTAATCCTAATCTTATTTGCAACCCTAACCCTAATTCTATCTGTAAAAAAACCCTAACCCTAACTTCGCTCTAAACCTAATGTTAACCCTAACCCTAACACTAACCTTATCACTAACCTTAAAGCTAACCCTAACCCTAACACTAACCCTAACCCTAATACTAACCCTGACCCTAACCCTTAGCCTATCACAAACTCTAACCCTCAACCTAACCCTAACACTAACACTAAACCTAACCCTAATTTTAACACTAAACATAAGCTTAAAAGTAACCCTAACCCTAAACATAACACTAAACCTAACCCTAAACCTAATACTAACCCTAATCCTAATACTAACCCTAAACCTAAACCTAACACTAAAATAAATCCTAACCTAACACTAACACTAAGTGTAACTCTAATACTAACCCTAAATTTAACCACAAACCTAACTCCAAAACTAACCCTAACCCTAACACTAACACTAGCCCTAACACCAACAGTAACACTAACCCTAAACCTAATCCTAACCTTTACCCTAACACTAACCCTAAATCTAACCCTAACCCTAAAACTAACATTTACCCTAACACTAACCCAAACACTAACACTAACCCTAAAAATAACACTAACACTAATCCTAACACTTACACTAACACTAACCCTAACCCTAAACCTAATCATAACACTAACCCTAAACATAACCCTAACCCTAACCCTCAACCTAACCCTAACACTCACCCTAACCCTAATCCAAACATTAACCATAACACTAATTCTAACCCTAACTCTAACACTAACGTAATCCTAAAACTAACACTAACCCTAACCTTAACCCTAACACTAACACTTCACTAACCCAATCCTTAACCCTAACCCTACCCTAAAAGTAACACTAACCCTAAAGCTAATTCTAACCCAAACCCTAACACTAACACTAACACTATTCCTTACCCTAACTCTAACCCAACCCTAACACTAATCCTAACCCTAACACTAATCTTAATCCTAACCCTAACCCTAACCCTAAGCCTAACCCTAACCTAACACTAAACCTACTCCTAATGCTAACACTAAAACTAACCCTTTCCCTATCACTAACCCTAACCCTAACTCTAACCCTATCCCTAACACTATCACTAACACTAACCCAAACCCAAACCCTAACCCTAACCCTAACACTAACCCTTACCATAACCCTAAACCTAACCCGAACACTAACCCTAACCCTAACACTAAACCTAAGCCTAAGTCTAACACTTATCCTAACACTAACCCTAACCCTAACACTAACACTAACCCTAACCCTAACCCTAAGCATAATCCTAACCCTAACAGTAACCCTAACCCTAATCCTAACATTAACCCTAACAGTAACCATAACCAACCCTAACCCTGACATTAACCCTAACTCTAACCGTATTTCTAAACCTAACTATAACCCTAAACCTATCCATGTCCCTAAACCTAACACTAACCCTAACTCTAACCCTAAGGGTAACACTAACACTAACACTAACACTAACCCTAACTCTAACACTAACCCTAACCCTAAACCTATCACTAAACATAACCTAACACTAACCCTAATTTTTAACCTAAACCTATCACTAAACATAACCTAACACTAACCCTAATCCTTAACCTAACCATAACACTAACTCTAACCCTAATCTAACATTGAGAAACCAACTCTAACACTAACCCTAACATGTTTAGAGAACCATTGATAATTGGACTCTAAAACGTTGGGAGACTATTGGGCTAGCAAACAGATTATTTCCTGTGCTTTATCAAACAAATCTTACCAAACTAT
Organism: Marmota flaviventris; assembly: GCF_047511675.1. Lineage (NCBI taxonomy): Eukaryota > Metazoa > Chordata > Mammalia > Rodentia > Sciuridae > Marmota > Marmota flaviventris. The sequence continues at coordinate 40,680,522 of NC_092516.1, read as the reverse complement.
TGGGTGAGGGATTTCAGTAACTTGGTACTTCCCTTTTTTCTTATAGAGTGCTCTTGGATCAACTTTTTTTTTTTGTGTGTGTGTGTGTGTGTGTGTGCTTCAGCTTTCGGCTTCTTCTACAAGAAATAAACCAGACAATGCTCATGGAGAACTGATTGAGTATGTGAAGTTTCAAGCATCTAGCAAAAACCCTATTTGATTTTCACCTAGATTTCCATTCACCCATATAGGTCAAAATGCAGTGATACCTGAAAATACATACTGTTCCTGATAGTGACCATTTGTACTTGGAAGGTCCAAACCTGGGGAGCATAGTTAGAGGAGGTAAAAGATGAATCCTGCCCAGTATCAAAGAAATTGGTCCCAAACTAACTCTAACCCTAATACTAGTTCTAACTCTAACTCTAACCCTAACCCTAAACCTAACACTATCCCTAAACGGTTTAGAGAACCATTGATCCTAGGAGTCCCAAAATTGTGCAGCATAGTGGGAACAGCAAACAGATGAATTCTGTGCAGTATTAAAGATATCTGACTAAATAATTTGGTTAAATATTTCAGTAAATGTGTATTTATCTTTTTTTTTAATAGAGTGCTCTTGGGAAAAAAATGGTTTTTGCATGCTTCAGCTTAGGGCTACTTCAACAAGAAAGAAACAATACAATGTATTCTGATACTGCTTGAGTGTATAAAGTTAAGCTAGGGATAGTTAGGGTTAGGGTAATGATAGGGTTATGTTTAGGTTTCAGGTAAATGTTTAGGGTAATGGATAGGGTTAGGATTAGGGATAGGGTTAGGTTTAGGTCTAGTGTTAGCATTAGTAGTAGGGTTATGGTTAGGGTAATGGATAAGGTTAGAGCTAGGTTTAGGGATAGGGTTATGGTTATTAGTAGTGCTAGTGTTAGGGTTAAGGTTTGGGTTAGGGTTAAAGCTCGGGTTAGGGCTCAGATTAGGGCTAATTTGGGGGTTAAGTTAGGGATAGGTTTAGGCTTACATCTAAAGTAAGTACTAGGGTTACAATTAGGGCTAGTTTAAGGGTTAGGGTTAGGGCTAGGTCTAGTGTTAGGTTTATGTTTAGGGTTAGGGTGATGTTTAAAGCTAGGTTTAGTATCATGGTCAGAGTTAGGTTCAAGGTTTGTTTTAAGTTTTGGCTTAAAACTCGAATTAGGGCTAGGGTTAGGGCTAAATGTAGGGTTAGGTTTGGGTTCAGGTTAAGTTTAGGGTTAGGGCTAAGGCTCAGTTTTGTATTAGGGCTAGGTCTAGAGTAAGGGCTAGATTTAGGAGTAGAGTTAGGGTTAGGGTTAGGGTTAGGGCTAGTATTAGGTTTAGTTTTAGTTTTAGGATTAGGGTTAGATTTAGAGTTAGATCTAGGGTTAAGGCTAGGACTAAGGAAAGGGCTAGGGTTAGGCCTAGTGTTAAGGCTAGGATTAAGGTTCTAGTTAAGGATAGGTTTAGAACTAGGTTTAGGGCTAGGGTGAGAGTTAGACTTAGTCTTAGTGCTAGGGTTAGGGTTAGGATTAGGGATAGGGATAAATTAGGGCTAAATTAGGACTAGGGTTAATGTTAGGGTTAGGCCTAGGGTAAGTGTTATGATTAAGGCTATGGTTAGGACTAAAATAAGGTTTAGGGTTTGTGTTAGGGTTAGGCTAAGATTATGGCTAGGCTAATGTCAGGTCTAGGGTTACAGTTAGGGATAGTTTTAGGGTTAGGTTTTTGGCTAGGTCTAGTGTAAGGGTTAGGTTTAGGGTAAGAGTCAGGTTTAGAGCTAGGGGAATATTAGGGTCAGAGTCAGGATTAAGATTTGGTTTAGGTTTGAATCTACAGTTAGGGATTGAATTAGCATTAGGGTTAGGTTTAGGGTAATGATAGTGTTAGTTTTATGGTTCAGGTTAGGTTTAGGGTAATTGATAGGGTTGGGGTTAGCAATAGGTTTAGGGTTAGGCCTAGGGTTAGCATTAGGGCAAGGTTTATGTTTAGAGTAATGGATACAGTTAGAGTTAAATTTAGGGCTAAGTTTTGTTTAGGATTAAGTCTTGAGATAGGTTTAGGTCTAGGGTTAGAATTAGGGTAAGAGTTATGGTTAGGGTAATGGATACAGTTTTAGCTAAATTTAGGGATAGAGTTATGGTTAGGATTAGGACTAAAGTTAAGGTTAGGGTTAAAGTTAGGCCTTGGGTTAGTGTTAGGGTTAGTTTAAGGGTAAGGGTAAGGGATTGAGCTAGGGATAAAGCTATGGCAAGTGTTAAGTTTAGAATAAGGGCTAGAGTAGGATTAGGGTTAGGGTTAGGGCTAGGGTTAACATTAGGTTTAGGGCTATGGTTAGGATAATGGATAGAGTTAAATCTGGGGTTTGTGCTATGGTTACAGTTAGAATTAGGGATAGGTTTAGGCTGAGGTTTAGGGTTTGGGCTAGGGTTACATTTAAGGTAAAGTTTAGGGTTTGAGTTGAGCTAGGGTTAGGGCTAGGGAGAGGTTTAGGTTTAGGGTTAGGGTTATGCTTAGGGTTAGGTTTAGGGCTAGGATTAGGGCTAGGTTTTGTGTGAGGTTTATGGCTAGTGTTAGGTGTAATGTAAGAGCTAGGGTTATGGTTATGGTTAGTTTTAGGGTTAGTCTAGTGTTAGTGTTTGTTTTGGGGTGAGCATAAGTCTTAGATTTAGGGTTTGTGTTAGGGTAAGTGTTAGTGTTTGGGTTAGGGTTAGGTTTAGGGTTAGGGCCAAAATTAGGACTAGGGTTATGTCTAGGGGTAGGTTTAGTGTTTGGGTTAGGTAAGGGTTATTGTTAGGGCTAGGGCTAGGGTTATGGCTATATTTAGGATAAGGTTAAGTTCTTGGGCTAGTGTTAGTGTTAGGTTTAGGTATACGGTTACTGGTAGGGCTAGTGTTAGGTTTCGGTTTAGGGTTAGGGTCAGGGTTAAACCTATGGTTAGTGTTAGGGTCAGAATAAGGGTCAGGGTTAAGGTTGGGTTTGGGGTTAAATTTAGAGCTAAAATGAGGGCTAGGGTTAAGACTACTAATAGAGTTAGGGTTTGGGGTAGGCTAAGGAGTAGGGTTAGGACTAGGGTAACAATATGGTGAGGGTTTGCCTTACTGTAAGGGATAGGTTTAGAGCTAGGCTTAGGACTATGGATAGGGTTAGGGTTAGGATTAGGGTTAGGGTTAAGGTTGAAGCTAGGATTAGGGCTTGGATTAAGGCTAGGTTTTGTGTTAGGTTTAGGGCTATGGCTAATTTAAGAACTGGCATTATGTTTAGGGCTAAATGTAGGGTTAGCTTTAGGGCGTGGTCTAGTTTTAGGATTAGGTTTAGCGTTAGGGTGATGTGTAGAGCTATAGGATAGTGTGAGGGTCAGAGTCTGGGTTAGTATTAGTTGTAGGGTTAGGGTTAGGACTCGAATTAGGGCTAGGGTTAGACCTAGATGTAGGTTTAGGGTTTGGTTTAGGTTATGGGTTAGGGTTAGTACTATGATTCACTTTTTTTTTTTTTTTTTTTTTTTTTTTGAGGGCTTGGGCTAGGGTTAGGGCTAGTTTTAAAATTAGCATTAGGGTTAGAGCTAGTATTAGAGTGTGGGTTAGGCTTAGGTTTAGGTTTAGATTTAGAGTTAGGGTTAGATCTAGGTTTAGATATAGGGTGAAAGTTAAGGCTATGGTTAGGGCTAGGGTTTGGGTTATTTTAAGGGATAAGGCTAGGGTGAGAGAGTTAGACTTTGTCTTAGGTTTAGGGTTAGGATTAGAGTTAGGGTTAGGGCTTAATTATGGCTAGAATTAGAGCTAGGGTTAGTAATAGGGCTAGGCCTAATTTTAGGGCTGGGTTAGGGTTATGGTTAGTGTTAGGTATAATGTTATAGCTAGCTTTAGGGCTAGAGCGAGGGTTAAAATAAGGGTGAGGGTTAGGATTAAGACTAAGTTTATGGCTAGGATTAGGGCTAGTGTTTGTGTTAGGGTTAGGGCTAGCATTAGGGCTAGGGCTAATGTCAGGCCTAGGGTTATGTTAGGGATAGTTTTAGGGTTAGGGTTGTGCCTAGGTATAGTGTAAGAGTCAGGTTAAGGTTTAGGGTAAGGTTTAGAGCTAGGGGTATCATTAGGGTCAGGTTCAGGGTTACGGTTTGGGTTAGGTTAATGTTTAAGTTTAGGGCTTAAATTAGCATTAGGTTTACGGTTAGGGTTAGGGTTATGGATATAGTTAGGTTTAGAGTTCAGATAAGGTTTAGGATAATGAATAGGTTTAGGGTTATGAATAAGGTTATGGTTATCCTAGTGTTAGGATTAGGGTTAGGCTTAAGGTTAGGGTAATGGATAGGGTTACAGCTAGGGTTAGTGCTCAGGTTATGGTTAGGATTAGGGCTAGAGTTAGGGTTAGGTTTTGGGTTATGGCAAGTGTCAAGGTTAGGTTTAGGTTTAGGGTAAGTGTTAGGGCTAGGATTAGGGTTATGTTTAGGGTTAAATCTAGTGTTAGTGCTCTGATATGGGCTGACTTTTGGGTTAGGTTAGGGCTATGTTAGGGCTACAGCTAATGTAAGATCTAGGGTTATGATTAGGGCTAATTTTAGGCCTAGGGTTTGGGCTAGATCTAGTGTTAGGGTTAGGTTTAGGTTTCAAGTGATATTTAGAGCTAGGGTTAGTGTTATGGTCAGAGTCCTGTTTGGGGTTAGATTTAGGGTTAGAATTAGGCCTCATATTAGTGCCAGGTTTAGGGCTAGGAGTAGGGTTAGGGTTTGGTTTAGGTTAAAGTTTATGATTAGGGTTATGGCTAGATTTTGTTGTAGGACTAGTGCTAGGTTTGGGATAGTTTTAGGATTAGCCTTCGTGTTATGGCTTGTGTTAATGAGACATTTAGGGTTTGGTTTAGTCTTAGGGTTAGGTTTAAATGTAGGATTAGGGCTAGGGCTAGAGTTAGGGCTAAGGTTAGGGCAAGGGTTAGGGTTATGGTAAGGGATAGGGTTAGAACTAGGAATAGGGCAAGGACAAGAGTTATAATTATTCTTAGGGCTAGGGTTAGGTTAGGTTTAGGGCTACATTAGGGCTAGGATTAGGTCTAGGGTTTGCATTAAAATTAGACCTAGTGTTAGGCTTAGGTTTAAGTTTAGGGATAGGGTTTGGTTCAGAGGGAATTGATGGGGTTATAGCTAGTTTTAGTGCTAAGTCGAAGATTAGAATTATGATTAGGACTAGGGTTATGGTTTGAGTTAGTAATAAGGCTAGGTTTAGGGCTAGGGTTAGTTTTAGTTTTTTTTTTTTTTTTTTTTTTTTTTCTTTTGGCAAGAATTAGGTCTAGGGCTAGTGTTAGGTACAGGGTTATTGTTAGGGATAGATTTAGGGTTAGGTTTATGGCTAGGTATAGTGTAAGGGTTAGATTTAGGGTAAGGGTCAGATTTAGTGATAGGGGTATTATTAAGGTTAGGGTCAGGTTTTGGGTTTGATTCAGGTTTAAGTTAAGGTTTAGTGTTAGGGCTACAATTAGCATTAGGGTTAGAGTTAGGGTAATGATAGGGTTAGGTTTAGGGATGAGGTTAAGTTTAGGGTAATTGATATGGTTAGGTTTAGGGATCAGATTAGGTTTAGGGTAATTGAAAGGGTTAGAGTTAACAATAGGGTTAGGTTTGGCCCAGGGTTAGCATTAGGGTTACAGTTGTGCTTAGGATAATGGATAGGGTTATAGCTAGGGTAATGGCTAGGGTTATGGTTAGTATTAAAGCTAGAATTAGGGTTAAGGTTAGGGTTAGGCCTAGACATAAGATATGGTTAGGTTTACGGTACAGTTTAGGGTTTGAGCTAGGATTAGCACTAGGGCAAGTGTTAGGTATAGGTTAGAGTTACGGTTAGGATCAGGATTAGTGTTAGGGCTAGGGTTATCATTAGGATTAGGGTATTGGATAGGGTTAGATGTTGGATTAGGTTTAGGGTTAGGGTTAGTATTAAGATTAGGGTGGGTTAGGTTTAGGGTTAAGGTTAGGGTTAGGGGTAGATTTAGGGTAATTATTAGGATTTGAGCTAGGGTTAGGTCTATGGCAAGGGTTAGGTTTAGAGTTATGCCTAGGGTTAGGGTTAGGGTAGATTTAGGGTTAGTGCTAGGGTTATCATTAGGGTTAGGGTTAGAGTTAGGGTAATGGCCATGGTTAGAACTAGTGTTATGGCTAGGGTTAAAGTTAGGATTAGGGCTACAATTATTGTTAGGGTTAGGTTTAGGCCAAGGGTTAGTGTTAGTGTTAGGTTAATTTTAAGGGTTAGGAATTAAGCTAGGGTTTGGACTAGGGTGAGTGTTAGGTATAGATCATGGTTAGGCTTAGGGCTAGGATTAGCATAAGGGTTAGGTTAGGGTTAGGTTAATGGATAGAGTTAGAGCTAGGGATTAGCTATGGTTATGTCGAGTTTTAAGGTTAGGGACATGGCTTGGTCTAGTGTTATGGTTAGGTTTTTTGTTAGGATAAGGTTTAGAGCTACGGTTCATGTTAGGGTAAGGATCATTGTTCAGGTTAGGGATAGGTTTATGGTTAGGGCCAGCATTAGAACTAATGTTAGGTCTAGGGGTAGAGTTAATATCTGTGTTAGGTTATGGGTTATGATTAGGGCTAAGGCTAGGTTTTTATACAGCTACGGCTAGAGTTATAGCTAGATGAAGTATTAGGTTTAGGTCTAGGTCTAGTGTTAGGGTTAAGTTTAGGTATAGAGTTACCAGTAGCACTAGTGTTAGCATTTGGTTAAGGGTTAGGGTCAGGTTTAGAGTTACAGTTAGTGTTAGGTTCAGAATAAAGATCAGGGTTAGGGTTAGGATTTGGGTTAGGGCTAGAGCTAGAATGAGTGCTAGGGTTAAAACTATTAATAGAGTTAGTGTTTGGAAAATGATAAGGATTAGGTTTAGGACTAGGGTAGATTTATAGTTAGAGTTTGGCTTAGTGTAAGGGATTGGGTTAGCGCTAGGGTTAGGGCTAGGCTTAGGCTTAGGGTTAGGCTTAGCATTAGGGTTAGGGTTAAAGGTAGGGTTAGGTCTCAGATTAGGGATAGGTTTTGTGTTAGCTTTAGGGCTGAGGCTAATGTAAGAATTAGGGTTACAATTAGGGCTAGTTTTAGGGTTAGTGTTACATCTAGTTCTAGTGTTAGTGTTAGATTGAGAGTTAGGGTTAGATTTAGGGTTAGGGTTATGTTTAGAGCTAGGGTTAGTCTAAGATTCGAGTCCAGATCAGGGTTAGTTCTAGGGTTAGGCTTAGGACTCGAATTAGGTCAAGGGTTAGGGTTAGGTGTAGAATTAGTGTTTGGTTTAGGTTAAGGGTTATGTTTAGGGCTCTGGCTTGGCTTTTTTTTAGGGCTAGGGCTAGGGTAAGGGCTAGTTTTAGGATTAGTGTTCATTTTATAGCTAGTGTTAGGGTGAGATTTAGGCTTAGGGTTAGGGTTAGATTTAGAGTTATGTTTAGATCTAAGGTTAGGGCTAGCGCAAAGGTTACGGATCTTGTTTGGGCTAGGATTATGGCTAGATTTTGCATTATGGTAAGGGATAGTTTTAGAATAATTAATAGGGCTAGGGTCAGAGTTAACATTAGTCTTAGGGCTAAAGTTAGGGTTTCTGTTAAGATTAGTGTTAAATTAGGGCTAGGATTAGGGCTAGGGTTAGTTTTAGGGTTAGGCCTAAATTTAGGTCTAGGATTAGGATTAGGGTTAGGGTTAAGGTAAAGTATGATGTTACAGCTAGGATTAGGGCTAAGGCCAGGGTTAAAATTATGGTTAGGGCTAGGGTTAACTTAAGGGTTAGAATTAAAGCTAGTGTTAGGCCTAGGGTTAAGGCTAGGGTTTGTGTTATGTTTAGAGCTAGCATTAGAACTAGGTCTAATGTCAGGTCTATGGTTTTGAGTAGGAATAGTTTTAGGGATAATGTTATGGCTAGGTATAGTGTAAGGTTTAGAGTGAGGGTTAGTGGCAGGTTTAGAGGTAGGGGTATTATTAGGGTCAAGGTCAGGGTTATGTTTTGGTTTATTTAAGGTTTAGGGTTAGGGTTTGAATTAGCACTAGGGTTAGGGTTAGAGTTAGGGTAATGGATATGGTTAGGTTTAGGATCCAGGTTATGTTTAAGGTGATGGATAGTTAGGGTTAGGAATAGTGTTAGGGTTAGGCTGAGGGTTAGGGTTAGGTTTAAGGTAATGAATAGGGTTAGACCTAGGATTAGGGCTAGGGTTATGGTTATGGTTAGGGCTAGGTTTAGGGTTAGTGCAAGGATTAAAGTTAGGGTTACGTTTAGGGTAAGGGTTAGTGCTAGTTTTAAGGTTAAATCTAGGGTTGGAGCTCGGATTAGGGCTAAGTTTTGGGTTACATTAGGGCTTGTGTTAGAGATATGGCTAATGTAAGAACTAGGGTTATTATTATGGCAAGTTTAATGGTTAGGGCTAAGTCTAGTTTTAGAGTTAGGTTTAGGTTTAGGGTGATGTTTTGAGCTAGGGTTAGTGTTAGGGTCAGAGTCTGGGTCAGTATTAGATTTAGGGTTAGGGATATGACTCGAATTAGGGGTAGGCTTAGGGTTAGATGTAAAGTTAGGGTTTGGTTTAGGTTAATGGTTAGGTTAGTGCTATGGCTCGGTTTTGTTTTAGGTCTAAGGCTCAAGTTAAAAGTAGTTTTATGATTAGCGTTAGTGTTATTGCTAATGTTAGCATGACTTAGGCTTAGGGGTAGATTTAGAGTTATGGTTAATTCTAGGGTTAGGGCTATAAATAGGGTTAGGACTAAAGTTAGGGCTAGTGATTGGGTTACAGTAATAGATAGTGTTAGAACTAGGAATAGGGCTAGAGCAATAGTTAGATTTATTCTTAGGGCTAGGGTTAGGGTTAGTGTTAGGGCTAAATTAGGGCTAGGAATAGGTCTAGGTTTAGTGTTAGGTTTAGAACTAGGGTTAGGGCTGCTTAGGGTTAGGTTTTGGGTTAAGTTTAGAGGAACAGATGGGATTATACCTAGGTTTAGGCCTCTGGCGATGATTAGAATTAGGTTTAGGGCTAGGGTTAGTTTTGGGTTCGAATTAAGGCTAGGTTTAGGTCTAGGATGAGGGCTAGGGTTTTTGTTAGGGTTAGGGCAAGTTTCAAGTCTATGGATAATGTCAGGTTTAGGGTTACGTCTAGGGATAGTTATAGGGTTAGATTCATGGCTAGGTCTAGTGTAAGGGTTAGGTTTAGCGTAAGGGTCAAGATTAGAGTTACGTGTATTTTTAGGGTCAGGGTCAGGCTTTGGGTTTGGATTAGGTTAAGGTTTAGGGTTAGGGCTCTAATTAGAGTTAGGGTTACAGTTAGGGTTAGGGTAATGGATAGGTTTAGGTTTAACATTTGGGTTCAGATTAGGGTAATGGGTGGGATTAGGGATAGTGATAGGGTTAGGGGTAGGCCTAGGTATAGTATTTGGGTTAGGGTTAGGGTTAGGTAATGGATAGTGTTAGAGCTAGTGTTAGGGCTAGGGTTTTGGTGAGGATTAGAGCTAGTATTATGGTTATGGTTAGGGCTAGCACTAAGGTTAGGGTTTGGGTTAGGTTTAAGTTATGGGTTAGGATTTGATCTAGGGTTAGAGCTAGAATGAGGATTAGGTTTAGGGTTATGTCTAGCGTTAGATTTACAGTTAAGGTTAGGGTTAGTGTTAGGGTTAGTTTTATGTGTAGGTTTACTGCTAGTGCTAGTATTAGGGTTCAGTTTAGTGTTAGGGTCAGGATTAGACCTACGGTTAACATTAGAGTCAGAATAAGTGTAAAGATTAGAGTTAGGTTTAGGTTATGTTTGGAGCTAAAATGAGGGCTAGATTTAGGACTAGTAATAGGGTTAGGTTTTGGTTTAGGCTAAAGATTAGGGTTAGGACTAGGGTTAGCACTAGGTTTAGGGTTAGCTTAGGATACAGGATATGGTTAGAACTAGAGTTAGGGCTACATTTAGGGTTAGGGTTAGGGTTAGGGCTAGGGTTAGGGTTAGGTTTAGGGTTAAAGCTAGGGTTTGGTCTTGGTTTAGCGCTAGGGTTAGGGTTAGGGTTTGGACTACGGTTAGGGTTAGAGTAAGGGTTAGGGTTTGATCTGTGGTTAGAGCTATGTCGAGGGTTATGTTTAGGATTAGTCTAGGATTAGGTTTACTGTTAGGGTTAGAGCTAGGGTTATCATTAGAGTTAAGGTTAGGTTTAGGGTAATGGGTAATTTTAGAGATAATATTAGGGCTATTGTTAATGTTATGATTAGGGCTAGGGTTAGAGTTAAGCTTAGGGATAGGGCTTGGGTCATGTTGAGGGTTAGGTTTAGGGTTTTAGCTGGGGTTAGGTCAAAGCGAGGGTTAGGGTTAGTGTTTTAGCTAGGGTTAGGTCTACGGTGAGGTTTAGGGTTAATGTTAAGTCTAGAGTTAGGGTTAGGGGTATGCTTAGGGCTATGTTTAGGCCTAGGATTAGGGCTAGGTTTTGTGTTAGGTTTAGGGCTAGTGTTAGTGCTATGGTAATGTAAAGGTTAGGGTTATGGGTAGGTCTAGTGGGAGGTTTAGGTTTCAGGTTCAGGTCAGTTTTAAAGCTAGGGTTAGTTTTAGTGTCAGGATCAGTTTTTGAGTTTGGGTTATGGTTAGGTTTAGAGCCAGAATTAGGACTAGGTTAGGTGTAGAGGTAGGGTTAGTGTTTGGGTTAGGTTAAGGGTAATCATTAGGGCTAAGGTTAGGTTTTTGTTTAGGTTCTGGGTTACAGTTATGGCTAGGTTTAGGATTAGTTTTATTTTTAGGGCTAGTATTAGGGTTTGGTTTATGTATAGGTTTGTGGGTAGGACTAGGTTAGGGTTTGGTTTAGGGTTAAGGTCACAATAATTGTCAGAGTGAAGATTAGGGTTTCGGCTATGGTTATAACTAGAATGAGGGGTAGGGTTAGGACTAGTAATAGGGTTAGGATTTGGTTTAGGCTAAGAATTATGGCTAGGACTAGGGTTAGCATTAGGGTTAGGGTTTGGCTTAAGGTAAGGTATAGGGTGAGAGCTAGAGTTAAGGCTTTGTTTAGGGTTAGGGTCAGGGCTACTCTTAGGGTTAGGTTTGGGTTAAAGCTGTGGTTAGGTCTCAGATTAGGGCTAAGTTTTTGTTAGCATTAGGTTTAGATTTATGGCAAATGTACAAACTAGGGTTATGATTAGGGCTAGTTTTAAACTTAGGGTTAGGAGTAGGTCTAGTGTTAGGGTTAAGTTTAGGGTTAGGTTGATGTATAGAGTTAGGGTTAGTATTAGGGTCAGATTCAGGTTCAAGGGTAATTTTAGGGTTAGGGTTAGGACTCGAATTAGGGCTAAGATTAAGTCTAGATGTAGGGTTATGGTTTGATTTAGGTTAAGGGTTAGGGTTAGGCTTATGGCTCAGTTTTGTTTTAGGGCTAAGCCTAGGGTTAAGGCTAGTTTTAGGATTAGTGTTAGGTTGAGGGCTAGTGTTAGAATTAGGTTTAGGCTTAGAATTGGTTTAGATCTAGGGTTAGGGCAAGGTGAATGTTAGGGCTAGGGTTATTCTAGGCTTAGGGCTAGAATTAGGGTAATATTAAGAGATAGTGTTAGTATTAGGGCAAGGGGTAGTGTGAGAGTTATATTTATTCTTAAGGCTAGGGTTAGGGTCAGATTTAGGATTAGGGCTAGGGTTAGTGCTAGGGTTAGGTTTGGGTTAGTCTTAGGGTAAGTGATGGGGTTATAGCTAGGGTTAGGGCTAGGTAAAGCATTAGAATTAGGGTTAGGGTTATGATTAAGGCTAGGTTTAGGGGTAGGATAAGAGCTAGGGTTCGTGTTAGGGGTAGGGCTAGGATTAGGGCTAAGGCTAATGTCAGGTCTAGGGTTACGGTTATGGATAGATTTAGGGTTATGTTTATGGTTAGGTCTAGTGTAAGTGTTAGATTTAGGGTAAAGTTGAAGTTTAGAGCTAGTATCATTAGGGTCAGGGTACTGCAGAGGGTTTGGTTTGGATTAGGGTTAGAGCTAGGGTTAGGATTAGAGTTAGGGTTAGGGTAATGGATAGGGTTAGGGTTAGGGTTCAGATTAGCGTTAGGATTAGAGTTAGGGTTAGGGTAATGGATAGGGTTAGGGTTAGGGTTCAAATTAGGTTTACAGTAATGGATAGGATTAGAGATTGTGATAGGGTTAGGGTTATGCCTAGGGTTAGCATTAGGGTTAGGGTTATGTTTAGCATAATGGATAGGTTTAGATCTAGTGTTAGGGCTAGGGTTATGGTTAGGATCAGGGCTAGGGTTAGGGTAGAGGATAGGGTTAGAGCTATGGTTAGGGCTATGGTTAAGGTTAGGATTAAGGCTAGGGTTAGGTTAGGGTTTGGGATAGGACTAGGGTTATGTTTAGGGTAAAGGTTGGGCTTTGAGCTAAGGTTAGGTCTAAGATGAGGGTTAGGTTTAGGATTAGGGTTAGAGCTAGGGTTAGGCTTAGGCTTACTCTTAGGGCTATGTTTAGGCCTAGGTTTAGAGCTAGGTTTTGTGTTAGTTTAGGCTTAGGGTTAGCACCATGGGTAATGTAAGAGCTAAGGTTATAATTAGGGCTATTTTTAGGGTTTGGGTTACGGCTAAGTTTAGTGTTTGGATTAGGTTTTGCATTAGGGTCAGCTTTGGAGCTAGGTTTATGTTAGGGTCAGGGTCAGTGTTCAATTAGAGTTTGTGTTGGTGTTAGTGCCATAATTGGGACTAGTGTTAGGTCTAGGGTAGGGTTAGTGTTTGGGTTAGGTTAAAGGTTATTGTTAGGGCTAGAGCTAGGTTGTTGTTTATGTCTAAGGCTAGAGTTATGGCTAGATTAAAATTAGGTTAAGGTCTAGGGCTAGTGTTAGGTTTAATTTTAGGTGTATGATTACTTACTGGTAGGGCTAGTGTTAGGGTTCAGGTTTGGGTTAGGTTCAGGTTGAGACCTAAGGTTAGCGTTAGGTTCAGAATAAGGGTTAGGGTTATGGTTTGGGTTTGGGTTAGTGTTAAAGCTAGAATGAGGTTTAGGGTTAGGACTAGTAGTATTGTTAGGGTTCGTGTTAGGCTATGGATTTGGGTTAGGCTTAGGGTTAGCATTAGGTTTACAGTTTGGGTTAAGGTAATGGATAGGGTAAGAGCTAGGGTTAGGGCTAGGATTAGGGCTACGGTTATGGTTTGTGTTAGGCCTAGGGTTAGGATTAGGGTCAAAGGTAGGGTTAGCACTCGGATTGGGGCCAGATTTGGGGTTAGATTAGAGCTAGAGTTACGGCTACAGCTAATTACGAACTAGGGTTATGATTAGGGATAGTTTTGGTGTTAGGTTTAGGGCTAGGTCAAGTGTTAGGGTTAGCATTAGTGTGATGTTTAGAGCTAGGGGTAGTGTTAGGGTCAGTATCAGCGTTTGGGGGTAGGATTTGTATTAGGTTTAGGGTTAAAGCAAGAATTATCACTAGGGTTAGATCTAGGGGTAGGATAAATATTTTGTTTAGATTAAGGATTATTGTTAAGGCTAGGGCTAGGTTTTTGTTTAGGTCTAGGGCTAGAATTTAGCTATATTTAATATTAGCTTTGGGTCTACTTCTTGTGCTAGGATAAGTATAGGTATAGGGTTACCACATGGCTAGTGTTAGGGTTTTGTTTAGGGTTAGGGTCAGGTTTAAACCTAGGGTTAATTTTAGGGTCAGAATAAGAGTCAGGTTTAGATTCAGAGCTAGAATGAGGGCTAAGGTTAAGACTACCAATTTGGTTAGAGTTTAAGTTAGGCTAAGAATTAGGGTTAGGGTTATGATTAGCATTTGGGTTAGGGTTTGGCATAGGGGAAAAGGATAGGATTAGAACTAGGCTTAGGGATAGGATTAAGGTTAGGTTTAGGGCTAGTGTTAGGGTTAGGGCTCTGATTACAGGTAGGATTTGTGTTAGGGTAGAACTAGGGTTAGGACAATAACTAATGTATGAACTAGGGTTATGATTAAGGCTAGTTTTAGGGTTAGGGTTAAGGTAAGTTTTGGTGTTAGGGTTAATTTAAAGTTAGAGTGATGTTTAGAGCTAGGATTAGTGATAGGGCCAGCGTCAGGGTTAGAGTTAGTTTTAGAGTTAGGCTGAGGGCTAAGTTTAGGGTTAGGGTTTAGTTTAGGTTAAGTGTTAGGGTTAGGCCTGTGGCTTGGTTTTGTTTCATGACTAGAGCTAGGGGTAGGGCAAGTTTTAGGATTAGCATTATGGTTAGGACTAGTGTTAGGTTTGGTTTATGCTTATGGTTAAAGTTAAATTTAGAGTTAGGTTTAGATTTAGAGTTAGGTTTAGATGTAGGTTTAGGGGTAAAGGTAAGGATAAAATTAGGGCTAGGGCTAGGGCAAGAGTTAGAGTTATTCTTAGGGCTAGAGTTAGGATTAGGATAGGATTTATTAGGGTAGGGTTAGTGTTAGGCTTAGTGTTAGTGATAGGCCTATGGTTAGGGTGAGTTTTAGGGCTAAGTTTAGGGTTACGTTTAGGTTCAGGGTTATAATTAGGTTTAGGGTAAGGGATGGGGTTATAGCTAGTTTTAGGGCTATGGTGAGGGTTAGAATTAGGGTTAGTGCTCAGGTTATGGTTTGGGTTAGGATTGGCTCAGTTTAGGGCTATGATTAGGGCTAGGGCTAATTTAAGGTCTAGGGTTATGGTTAATGATAGTTTTACAGTTAGGTTTATGGCTATGTCTAGTGTAAGTGTTAGGTTTAGGATTAGGGTCAGGTTTTGATCTAAGTGTATTATGAGGATAAGGGTCACAATTAGTGTTTGGGATAGGTTAAAGTTTAAAGTTAGGGCTCCTAGCCCTAACCGTAATTCTGACCTTCTACCTAGCCCTAAACCTAGGTATAACTCCATCCCTTCCCCTAAACCTAACACTATCCCTAAATCTAAACCTAAGTCTAACACTAGACCTAACTCTAACACAAACCCTAGACATAATGCTAGCCCTAATTTAGCCAAAAATCTAACCTAACCCTAGCCCTAAGACTAACTCTCACACTAGCCCTATTCCTAGTTTTAATGCTATCCCTCGTCATAACCCAAACACTTGACCTAATCTTAGCCCTAACCCTAGCACTAGCCCTAATCCTACATCTAACCCTAACTGTAATTCTAATCCTAACTCTAAGCCTAAACCTCTCACTAACACAATTCATAACATTAACACTAATCTTAAATCTAGCCTTAACTTAGCCCAAACCCTAAATCTACATCAGTCTGAAACCTAGCTATAATACGAGTCCTATCCCTAACCCTAAAACTAACCTTTGACCCTGATTCTGATCCTAACACTAACCCTAGCTCTAAACATCACCTAAAAGCTAAACCTAACCATAACACTAGACCTAGCCCTAACCCTAACCCTAAAACTAGCCCTAATCAAAACCATAGTTCTTACATTAGCCATAGCCCTAACCTATCCCTAACCTAACCCAAATCCTAGCCCTAATCAGAGCCATAACACTAGCTTTAACACTAACAGTAACCCTAATCCTAGCCCTAAACCTAACCCTAAACCAAAACCTAACCCTAAAACTTTCCCTAACCCTAAAACTAGACCTAGCCCTAATCCTAAACATCATCCTAGCCCTAACCCTAGCTGTAACCCTATCCATTACCCTAACCCTAACTATACACTAATGCTAACTCTAGGATAACCCTAAACCTATTGCTAACCCTAAACCTATCCATTACCCTAAACCTAACCTAAACCCTAAACCTAACCATATCCATAACCCTAAACCTAACCCTAACCCTAATGTTAATTTGAGCCCTAAGCATAAACATTAACCTAACCCAAACTGTAACACTGAATTGGACCCTAATAATACCCATAGCTCTAAAACTGACCCTAAACATTAACTTAACCCTTACAGTATACCTAGCTGTAATCCTAACTTTAAAACTATCCATAAATATAACCCTAGACCTGACATTAGCCCTAGCCCCAATGCTAGCCCTGACCCCAACACAAACCCTAGCCTTAATCCTAGCTCTAAACTTAGCCTTAATCCTAATCCTAACTCTAACCCTATCCATAGTCCTAGCCCTAGCTCTTACCCTATTCCTTAAACTAAGTCAAACCCTCACCCTATTTCTATCATAGTCCTAAACCTAATCCTATCCCCAAACCCTAACTCTATTACTAGACCTAACCCTAGCCATTATTCTAGCTCTAAACTTAACTTAAACCCTAACTCTAACCATGACCCTTATTCTGACCCTAACACTAACCCTAGGCTTAAACTTGACCCTACCCCTAAACCGAAAATTTACACTAGCCCTACTGGTAAACCTATACCTAAATCTAACACTAACACTAGCCCTAGACTGAAATCTAATCCTAAATATAAACATAACTCTAGCCCTTGCCCTAATAATAACCCTTAACCTACCCAAACAATAACTCTACACCTAGGTTTAAACTTTGTACTAATTCTGGCCCTAAACCTAGAACTTACCCTAACCCGAACACTGACCCTTACCCTAACACAAACCCTAGCTCTAAATCTTACCCTAACCCCAAAACTAATCCTAACACTAGATTAACCCTAAAACTAGCCATAACCATAACCCTAGCTGTTACATTACCCATACACCTAACACTAGCCTTAAAGCTCACACAAAACCTAGCCCTAATCCTAGCCCTAAACCTAACCCTCACCCTTGTACTAGCCCTAACCCAAACTCAAATCCTAAACCTTACCCTAAACATAATCCTAGTGGGCTAAACCTCACCCTAATCCTAGTTCTATCTCTATGCATTACCCTAAAAATAACCCTAAAACTAATGCTAACCCTAACCCTAATCCTAACCCTAACCTTACCCTAGCTTACTTTTTAACCTAAATTAGCCCTAGCCCTAACCCTAGCACAACCCCTAACCCTTACTCTTAACCTAACCCTATTACTAACCCAAGGCCTAACTCTAACCTTAACCATAGCCCTAACACCTGATCGAACCCTACCCATTACCCTAACCCTAAACCTAACTCTAATGATAACCCTAGACCTAAACCTAAAACTACCCTAACCTTAAACATACACCTAACCCTAGAACTAACCATAATCCTAACACTAACCAGAACCCTAACCCTAGCTCAAACTCTAACTCTTCTCCTAAATCTAACCCTACCCTAACCCTAAAACTAACCCTAACTGTAACTTGACATCTAACCCTATCAATTACCCTAACACTAATGTTAACCTTAGCCCTAAATCTAACACTAACCATAACCATAACCCTAGACCAAACCCTAAACCTAACCCAGCCCTAGCACTAACCCTAGCTTAAACCCTAAACCATACCCTTATCCTAATCCTAATTCTAACCCGAGTCCTAACCCTGACACTAACCTTAACCCTAAACTTAACCCTATCCATTACCCTAAGCCTAAATGTAACCTTAATGTTAATTTGAATCCTAACCCTAAACCTTAACCTAACCCCAACCTGAGACCTGACCCTGACCCTAATAATATTTCTAGGTCTAAACCTGACCCTTTCCCCAAAACTAACCCTTAAACTAGACCTAGCCATAAATTTAACCCTAAAACGATCCCTATTTGTAACTCTTGACTTGATATTAGCACTAAACCTTAACTTAAACCAAATCCTAACACTATACCTAGACCAAACCCTAGCCCTAATTTGAGTCCTAATCCTAACCTTAAATATAACCCGACTCTGACTCATATCCTAACAGTCACCCTAGTTCTAAACGCAACACTAAATTTAAACCAAACCCTAACAGTAACCCTACCCTAACTTTAGTTTTACCCTAAACCTAAAACTAACCTTGACCCTGACTCATATCCTAACACTAACCCTAGCTATAAATATTACCCTAACTTAAATCTAACCCTAACACTAGACTTACCCCTATCGCTAACCCTAAAACTAACCATAATTGTAACCCTAGTTCTTACATTAGCTGTTGTCCTAACTTTAGCTTTAATGCTAACACAAAACTAGCTCTAATCCGAGCCCTAACCCTAGCTAAACCCTAAACCTAAACCTAAACTTAGCCTTAACCCGTGCTGAAAGCCTAACCCTTAATCTAAACATAGACCTAGACCTATGCTAACTCTAACCCTAAACCTAGCCCTAATCCTAAACTTAACCTTATCCGTAAACCTATCTCTAAACATACCCATTACCCTAACCTTAAACCTATTGATAATCCTAGCCTAAACTCTAACACTAACCTTAACCCTAAATGGAAAACTACCCCTAGACATAACTCTAAATGTAATATTCTCATAGCCCTAATCCTAGCTCAAAACCTAACCCTTACCATAAACCTAAACATAACCATAACACTAACCCTAATTCTAATCCGAAATCTAACACTAACACTAACCCTATATCTAACCATATTTATTACTTTAACCCTAACTCTACCTTAATGATAACCCTAGCCCTAACTCTAACCCTAACCCTACAATAATCCTATCCCTAGACCTAACCCTAAACCTAACCCTACCATAATCCTATCCCTAGACCTAACCCTAAACCTAACCCTCACCCTAGCCCTAACCCTAGGTGAATACCTAAACTTGACACTAAACATAACTCTAATCTTAACTCTAGTTCTAACCCTAACACTAACCCTAACTCAAGACCTATTCCTAAACATAACCCTAGCTCTAAACTTAGCTCTAACCCTATCCATTACCCTAACTATAACCCTTATCCAAATGCTAACTCTAGGCCTAACCCTAAACCTATTTCTAATGCTAACCCTATGAATTACCGTAAACCTAACCTGAAACCTAAACCAAACCCTATCACTACCGTAACACTCACTCTAATGCTAATTTGAGCCCTAAACCTAAATCCTAACCATACCAAACCCTAAACTTGACCCTAACCCTAATAATTCCCCTAGCTCTAAACTTGACCCTTATCCTAAACCTAATGCGTACACTAGTCATAGCCATAAACTTAACCCTAAATCTATCTTTAATCATAGCCCTAGACCTGATATTATCCCTAGCCCTCATCCTAGCCCTAACCCTAAAACAAACACTAGCCCTCATCCTAGCCTTAAACCTAGCCTTAGTCATAACCCTAACACTTACCCTACTCTAACCCTAACTCTAACCCTCACCCTACCTCTAAACCTAGCTATAATGATATCGCTTATCCTAAACGTGACCCTAACCCTAATGCTAGACCTATGCTGAACACTAACCCTAGCCCTAATCCTAGCCATAATTTAACTCTATCCCTAACCCTAACCCTAGCCCTAAGACTAACCCTAACTCCCACTCTAACCCTATATCTAGATCTAACCCAAATCCTCTTGTAACCCTAAACCTAGCCCTAACCCTAGGGCTAACCCTTGCCCTCTCCTTAGTCCTAGCCCTAACCTTAGATCTACCTCTAAATCTAAATGTAACCCTAGGCCTTACCCTATCCAAGCTTAAGCCTGATACTAACATTAGCCCTAATCCTAACACTAATCATAAAACTAGTCCTAACCCTAACCCAAGGACTAAAACAAAACCAAACAGTAGCCCTAACCCTAAACCTTAACCTAAACCAAACCCTAATACTACAACTAGGCCTAATCCTAGCCCTCACTTGAGTCCTAACCATAACTTTAAAACTAACCCTGACCATGACTCATATCCTAACACTCACCCTAGCTCTGAACACCACTCTAAGCTTAAACCGAAACCTAACAGTAACCCTAGCCCTTATTTGAGTCCTAATTCTAACCCTAAAGCTAACCCACGCTGACTCCTATCCTAACATTAACCCTAGCTCTAAATATCACCATAACCATAAAACTAACCCCAACACTAGAAGTCTAACCCCTAATACTAACCCTAAAATGAACTCTAATATTAATCGTGGTTCTTATGTTAGCTGTTTCCCTAACCTTAGCCCTACCCCTAACAGAAACACTAGCCCTAACCAAGCCTTAAAACTAGCTTTAACCCAAACCCTACCCCTACCCCTAACATTAGCTCTAACCCTATCCATAACCATAAGCAAAATGTTTACCCTAATGGTAACCCTAGACCTAGCCATAATCCTAAGGCTAACCAAAACCTTAACCCTATTAATTGTCCAAACCTAGCCAAAATTCTAGGTCTAACACTATCCCAAACTCTAACCCTAACCCTGACCCTTATTCTGACCATAACTCTAACCCTAGGTCTAAACCTGACCCTAACCCTAGACCAAACCCTAACACTAGCCCTACCAGTACTTACACCTAAACCAAAGCTTATCATGAGCCCTAGACCTAAACATAATCCTAAATACAGCTGTAACTCTAGTGCTAGACCTAAACAAAAACCTAGACCTAGCCCTAACAATAACCCTTAACCTAATGCAAAGACTAACCATACCCCTAGATATAAACCTAAACCAAATTCTGGCTTTAACCTTAGCTCTAACACTAACCTGAATTTTGACACTGCCTTCAACACTAAACCTATCTGTAAACCTGAACCTAACCAAAAACCTAAACCTAACACTAGACCTAGCCATAACCCTAACCCTACAACTAGCCCTAATTATAACAATAGCTCTTACATTACCCATAGCCCTAACCTTATGCCTTAACCTATCCCAAAACCTAGAGTGAATCCTAGGCCTAAACCTAGCCCTAAGCATAACCCTAACACTAACCCTAGCCCTAAGCCTAATCCTAACCCTAGTCTTAGTTCTTATCCTAGCTCAAAGCTTAATCCTTACCCTAAATATAAACTTAGACCTATCCCTAAATCTAACTCTAGCCCTAAACCTAGCTCTAATCCTACTCATTATCCTAACGCTAAGACTAACCCTATTAATAGTCCTAAAACCAGCCCTCACTCTAGCTCTAATCCTATACCAAACCCTAATGCTAAACCTAACCCTTGATTCTGACCCTAACACTAATCCTAGGTCTAAACCTGACCCTGATCCTAGACCAAGCCCTAACACTAGCCATAGACCTAAACTTAATCCTAAATCTAGCCTTAAATCTAGCCCTAGACCTAAACAAAAACCTAGCCCTAACAATAACCCTTAACCTAATCCAAACACTAACCTTATCCCTAGACCTAAATCTAGTCCTAATTCTGGCTGTAACTTTAATTCTAACTGTGTCCCGAACACTGACCCTCCCTTTAACAATAAACCTACCTCTTAATCTGACCCTAAGCAATAATCTAAACCTAAAACTAGACCTAGCCATAATCCTAACCCTAAAACTAGCCCTAATCATAACCCTAGCTCTTATATTATCCATAGCTCTATCCTTATGCCTTAACCTAACATAAAACCTAGAGTGAATCCTAGATCTAAACCTAGCCTGAAGCGTAACCCTAACCCTAACCCTAGCCCTAATCTGAATCCTAACCATAGCCTTAGTCCTAAACAAAGCTCAAAGCCTAACCCTTAAGCTAAATATAAACTTATACCTATCCCTAACCCTAAATCTAACCCTAGCCCTAATCGTAACCTTAATCCTATCCCTAAACCTAGCTCTAAACAACCCATTACACTAATACTAAACCTAACACTATTGATATTCCTAGCCGTAACCCTAACCCTAACCCTAACTGGAAAACTAACCCTAGACCTAACCCTAAACCTAACACATGCCATAGGCCTAACCCTAGCTCAAACCCTAACCCGTACCATAAACCTAAACATAATCATAGCCTTAACCCTATCCCTAAAGGTAAATCTAACCCTAACCTTACACCTAAACCTATATCTAACAGTATCAATTACCCTTACCCTAATCCTAACCCTAATGATAACCCTAGCCATAATCCTAACCATAACAATAAACCTACCGTAATCCTATCTCTAGACCTTAAGTTGAACCTAACCTCAACCTAGCCCTAGGCTTAACTCTAGCTCAAACCCTCACCCTTACCCTAAACATAACCCTAGCCCAAACCCTAACCCTATTCCTAGCCTTGATCCTAACCATAATCATAGCCCAAAACCTAGAAGTAAGTCTTTCCATTACCCTAACCATAATCCTAAACCTAATGCTAATCCTAGCCCTAACTCTAACCCTAACTCTATTAATAGCCCTGATTCTAATCAGAATCCTCACCCTAGCCCTAACCCTTACTCAATCCCAGACCCTTACTCTTAACCTAACCATAAGACTAACCCTAAGCTTAACAATAACCCTAGCCCTAATCTTAAACTTAACCCAATCCTAGCCTCAACCCTAGGTCTAACCCCAGTCATTACCCTAATCCTAACCATAAACCTCATGATAACCATAGCCCTAATCTTAAACCTATTCTAACCCTAATAATAAACCTAAAAATAGACCTAACCATAAACATAACCCTTGCCATATTCCTAACCCTAGCTAAAACCCAAACCATACCCTAAATCTAACCCTAACACTAGTCCTAAACCTAACCCTAACCCTAACCCTAACCCGACATCTAATGCTATCCATTACCCTAAACCTATTGATAACCCTACACTTAACCATAATACTAACCCTAGTCCTAACTATAACCCTAACCCTAGACCTAATCCTAAACCTAACCCTAGCCTTAGAAATAACCCTAGCTCAAACCCTAAAGTGTACCCTAAACCTAACCCTAACCTAGCCTTAATCTTAAACCTAACAGTAACTCTAGCAGTAATCCTAATCATAACTGTACCCCTAACACTAGCTCTAATCCTATCCATTACCGTAAGGATAACCTTAAACCTAATGCTAACCCTAGGCCTAACCCTAAACCTAACCTGAAGCCTAAACCTAAACTGAACCCTAAACCTAACCTGAAGCCTAAACCTAACCCTATCCATTACCCTAACCCTAACTCTAAACATAATGCTAATTTGAGCCCTAACCCTAAACCTTTAACCTACCCAAACCCATAACCTGACTCTGACAATTTTAATACCCCTATCTCTAAACCTGAACCTTACCCTAAACCTAACTCTGACACTAGACCTAGCCATAAACCTTACCCTAAAACTATCTTTAACTGTAACCCTAGACCTGATATTAGCCCTAGCCCTAATTCTTGCCCTAACCCTAACATAAACACTAGTCCTCATCCTACCCTAAACCTAGCCTTGATCCTAACCCGAATCCTAACTCTAGCTCAATCCCTAATTTTATCCTTTGCCCTAGTTCTGAACCTAGCTATAACCCCATCCCTTCCCCTAAAAGTAAAACTAACCCTAATCTGATCCTAGCCCTAATTTAGCCTTAACTCTAAACCTAACACTAGCACTAAGACAAACTCCAATTCTCAACCTAGCCCTATTCATAGTTCTAAGTGTATCCCTTACCATAACCCTAACACTTGCCCTAACCTTAGCCCTAATCCTAGCCCTAGCCCTAATCCAAGATCTAACCATAACTCTTATTCTAACCCTAACCCTAAGCCTAAAGCTCACACTAACACTAGCCCTAACACTAATGCTAATCCTAAAACTATCCCTAACCTAGTCCTAGCCCTAAAACAAAACTGAGCCATAGCCCTAACCCTAAATGTTAACCTAAACCAAAACTTAACACTACACCTAGCCCTAACCCTACCTCTAATTCCAGTTCTACCCTAAACCTAAAACTAACCTTTACCTTGACTGTTACTCTAACACTAACCCTAGCTCTAACATCACCATAAAAACAAACCTAAACCTAAAACTAGACCTAGACCTAACCCTAACACTAAAACTAGCCCTAATCATAACCCTAGTTCTTACATTAGCTGTAGCCCTAACCCTAGCCCTAATCTAACCCAAAACCTAGCCCTAACCTGAGTCCTACAATTTGCTTTAACCCTAACCCTAATCCTAACCATAGCCCTAACCATTACCCTAAACCTAATGCTAACCCTAAAACTTGCCCTAACCCTAAACCTAACCATAGTCTTAATCCTAAGCATAATCCTAGCCCTAACCCTACTTCAAACCCTATCTGCCACACACAATCACGAGCCACCACACAGCTTGTAGATTCAAACAACAACTCTTTATTCCCGAACTCACGCCAGCCGTCTACAATCACGTTCTGGGGAAATCCACATTCTCTGCACAAATCCACTCCCACTGGGCTTCTATCTCCCAAAAATATACTGTCTGAATCCCGTGAGAACTCAAGGGGAACTCAGGCAGCAGGATACGCCCTATTCCCAGGAGGAATAATCTTAAACCTGGAACGCCCTAAACTGGAACGCCCTAAACCCAATTATCCTAAACCGGGAACACCCTAATCTGCCCTGGTCCTTGAGCAAGGTCACCTACATTCAATGTCACTGCAAAATGTCCTATTTCCACGAATCCTTCCACTAAGCAACATGGGGTATGCTGGCAAGGAAATTGTCATACCTACTTGGCTAATGGCTCCCAGCATCTCCCCCCTTCTGATTAATTAAACAACAAGCAATGTGGCTTAAGGACCGTGCCTGGTAGGTTGTCCAATTCAACATATGGTTCTTACCCGTCATTGGAACACTTACCTTTAGGCATCAGCCTCCTGTCTTAGGTTGATACCACTGCAATTGAATCATACCTGTCACTGACTACTGGTCCAGCAAACAGCCATACTTGTGGATAGGTCTATGCACCAGTGGGGGGTGAGGTTCTTTGCCTCACCTCTGTTGGCCCCCAAATTTGGCCTTGGTGCCAGTGGGGGAGTGAGGTTAATGTGGCTTAAGGACCGTGCCTGGTAGGTTGAAAATAGTAAAGGCCTTGTAGCTTTACCTAGGTGAAATCTCCATTGAAATGTTTAAAAACTCCACAGTCAAAAAAATAAAACTGATCAGAAAAACATTAACCTAGGTTTGTATGAGCTCAAAAAATAAATATAGAACCTTATGATGTGGAAAAATGCAATAATAATATAGCTATTGAAAAAAGCACCCTGGTTAATCACTGTCGCAGATGTAAGAATGGCCAAGCTGGAGTTCTGGATATCAGCTGTTATGGATTTGAGTCAAATCATCTTCTTTTCGATCTGTAGAAATTGTTTTAGTTAATCTCTCTGGAATCCAAATCGGCTGCTGTTCTCCCTGTGGAAAAACACAAACAGAGCCCCGACTCCAGACAATCACTGGGTCAGGACCTTTCCATTGTCCTGTTAGAATATCTTTCCAAAGTACTTTAGGCTTATGTACATTTTTTGGATACATATGCCTTTCCGCAGCACTAAGTCCTGATGAATCCAAATTTAAAAAGTTTAGAGTAAAAAGCGTTATTTTAAGTTTATCTTTGGGGGATATATACCCCTTTCCAATTCCCTCTTTTTGCTTTAATAAGTATGTTTTAATAGTTTGATGAGCTCTTTCAACTATGCCTTGTCCCTGTGGATTGTATGGGATTCCTGTTATATGAGTAATACCAAATGATGAGCAAAATTGTTTAAAAGAGGTAGAGGTATAGCCAGGACCATTATCGGTTTTTAACTGTTTAGGAACGCCCACAGTGGCAAAATTTTGTAAGCAATGAGCTATAACATCTTTAGTTTTTTCTCCGGCATGAAGGGAGCCCATCAAAAATCCGGAAGAAGTATCAAGTGTAACGTGTAAATATTTTAATTTTCCAAATTCTGGCAAGTGTGTGACGTCCATCTGCCAAATATGGTTAGGTATCAGTCCTCTAGGATTGACTCCAAGATTAACTTGTGGTAAAAATTTCACACAATTTTGACATTGGTTTATTATATGTCTGGCTTGTTCCTTAGTTATTTTAAAAAGCTTTTGTAAAGTATTAGCATTAACATGAAACCTTTTATGAAAATTTGTAGCTTCTATAAATGTAGAGAAAATATGTATGTCATATGTAGTTTTATCTGCTAAATCATTGCCTAAACTAAGGGCTCCAGGCAATCCTGTATGTGCCCTAATATGTCCTATAAAGAATGGATCTTTTCTGTCCCAGATTAGACTTTGTATAGTGGAAAACAGTAGAAGAAGGGGAAATCCTACCAGCATCTTCAAGAAATACTATAGCATTAGCTACATACTGACTATCAGAAAATAAATTAAATACAGACTCTTTAAACATCAAAAAGCTTGTAAAACTGCATTAAGCTCTACCTTTTGAGCTGATTGTTTGGGTACTAAAAATGTAAAAGTTCGATCTGGGGTAACTACTGCTGCTGTACCATTATTAGACCCATCACTGAATATATTTGGAGCATTCATGATAGGTGTTTTTCTTGTCATTTTAGGAAAAACTACAGGATGCTTAGACCAAAAAGACAACAAAGGATTAGATGGTAAATGATTATCAAATGTAACATTAGATTTACACATGATTATTGCCCAAGTATTTAACTCATTAGCTAACTCATCAATTTGATCCATAGTATATGGAGTAATAATTTTTTGGGGAGAAATTCCAAACACTCCCTTCGTTGCTTTTATTCCTTTGAGTATTAATTGTCCTACAGCCTCAGGATACCTAGTAAGAATAGTGTTAGGAGAATAAGATAAATGTATCCACAATAATGGACCTTCTTGCCAAAATACGCCTGTAGGAATATTTTTTGTTGGTAGTACAATAAATAATAAAGGATCCTGTGGAGCCTAATCCCCTGGAACCTCTTTCTACACTATGACTAGGAAATTTATTATGTAGGCTGGGTATTATTAACAACTGTGCTATTCTGTCTCCAGGTGAAATTACTGATATACCTCTTGGAGAACTAGCTATAATTTTTATTTCACCTACATAATCGGGATCAATTACCCCAGGACTTATCATAAGTCCTTTTAATGTAGATGAACTACGTCCCAATAATAAGCCTACTATTCCTTGGGGAAGAGGTCCTTTTACTCCTGTGGGAATGATTTGAACTCCCATCTCTGGAGTTAATACTGCTCTGGCAGAGGCACAGATGTCCAAGCCTGCGCTCCCTCGGGTTTGTCTGATCAGGGATTTAATGGACAATGTAACCTGGGCACTACCCTGATGGTGTTGCTGGGTTCCTCCACTGCCCCGTAGATTTGTGGTTGTGGGCCCCAGGGCATTGGGCCCCCCTGTCCATTTTTTGGCAATGGAGCCTGATGCCTTTCTCCATAATACCATGGATAAATACCTTGTCTTTGTCCGTTTTTTGATAAGGGAGTACCCTCTATGGTGAGAGGCATTCATTAGCATTGAGAACGGCATTCATTAGCCCAATGTCTCCCTATACGGCATCATGGGCAAATACCCGGTATTCTATTCCTTTGATACCTACTATTGTTAAACCCTCCTCCTATGGGGCAATTCCTTTTAAAATGTCCTGTTTGTTCACAATCATAGCATGTTTTTGGCCTGGCATCTAAAGCCTGTTGTACTGCAGCTGCCAAGACCTGCCCTTGTTCATTAATATCTCTACATAATTTAATATATGTGTTTAAATCTTCATGTCTCCATGGTCTAATAACCTCTCTGCAGCAACGATTTTCTTGGTCATAAGCCAGTTGTTTTATTAATGGCATTGCTTGTTCTGTATCCCCAAAAATTTTGGCAGCCGTTTGAATTAGCCTATCTACAAAGTCAGCGTAAGGTTCATTAGCTCTCTGTATTACCTTAGATAGCTGACCTTGTAAATCTCCATGTCCTTGTAAAGTCTTCCATGCCCTAACTGCATCTGCAGCAATTTGTGCATATATAGCAGGATCATATTCAATTTGTTGCCGTTGACCCTCATAAGGTCCTTTTCCTAACAACATATCTAGATTTCTTTGAGGGTAACCGGCTGCTGCATTTCGCCTAGCTGCCTCCGTGCAAAATTCCTCATTGGCAACCTTCCATAACAAATATTGTCCTCCATTTAGTACAGATTTACACATGCTAGCCCAATCTGCTGGCGTCATGTCCAAGTTAGTAATGGACTCGACCATGCTTACCGTGAAGGGAGCTTGGGGACCATAGGTTGTTACAGCCTCCTTTAACTGTTTCACTGTTTTAAAATCTAAAGCACAGTGAATTCGCTGCCCTCCTGCCTGTTCAAGTACAGGGCATGCTAATCTTTGAGGTCCTGTCTCAGGATCCCATTTATCAACTACGGGGTTTGAGGGCCACTCAGCTGTCTCCATCGGTGGGGCTGTTGGTTGAATTATGCCCTCTTGTGATAAAACGGAGTTAGTAACAGCCTCCTGTTGTGGCCTTTTTCCTAACAATCCCTTTTCCTTTAAATTTTCTTCCTCTGTCTGACTAGCTCGAGAGACCTTCTCTTTTGCTTGATCTAAAATGTCTTTCTCCATGGTCTGAACCTCTAACAATTTACTTAACATCTTTTCGGTTTGTTTTTTACTAATTTCTAATCTACTATAAAGATAACGCAACCCAATAAGATAACACAAAACAAAGCCGAAACTGAATGAAACAAAAACGGAATAAAAAATCGTTGTATCAATTTTCTCTTCCTCGGGGATGACAAACTTCAAACCTTTAGTCAACCATTTTTTCCAGTTTGCCTGAGAAATTTCTAGGGATAGGCAGCTTGAAACAAAAACAAGATAAATCAAAACAATAACACATTGTTTTTTGAATTGGTCACCCATTATTTCACTCTTCCTCAGGGGCGAGCAATTTCACTTACCTCCAAGCTTTAGACGTTCCCCACACGGGACACCAAATGCTGCAGTCTGGCTGTGCACAAATGCTGCAGTCTGGCTGGGCACACAATCACAAGCCACCACACAGCTTGTAGATTCAAACAACAACTCTTTATTCCCGAACTCACGCCAGCCATCTACAATCACGTTCTGGGGAAATCCACATTCTCTGCACAAATCCACTCCCACTGGGCTTCTATCACCCAAAAATATACTGTCTGAATCCCTTGAGAACTCAAGGGGAACTCAGGCAGCAGGATATGCCCTATTCCCAGGAGGAATAATCTTAAACCTGGAACGCCCTAAACTGGAATGCCCTAAACCCAATTATCCTAATCCGGGAACACCCTAATCCGCCCTGGTCCTTGAGCAAGGTCACCTACATTCAATGTCACTGCAAAATGTCCTATTTCCACGAGTCCTTCCACTAGGCAACATGGGGTACGCTGGCAAGGAAATTGTCATACCTATTTGGCTAATGGCTCCCAGCACCTATCCATTACCGTAACCTAACCCTAACCCTAATGCTAACTCTAGGATAACCCTAACCCTATCTCTAACCCTTTATTTATCCATTACCCTAAACCTAAACTGAACCATAACCCCTACCATGTCCATTATCCTAAACTTATCGCTAACCCTAATGCTAATTAGAGCCCTAAACCTTAATCTTAACCAAACCCAAACATTAACTGTGACCATGAGCCTAATAATAACCCTATCTCTAAACCTGACACTAACCCTCAACCTAACACTTATTCTAGAACTAGCCATAAACTTCACCCTAAACTAACCATAAACATAAACCTAGATCTGACATTAGCCCTAGCCCTAATCCTAGCTGTAACTCTAATACAAAACCCAGCCCTAATCCTAGCACTAAACTTAGCCTGAATCCTAACCCTAACCCTAACCAGTCCTATACCTAGGCTTACTCCTAACACTAACCCTAGCCCTAATCCTAGCAATAATTTGCCCCAACCCTAACCCTAACACTAATTCTAGCACTAAGACAAACTCTAACTCTCACAGTAGTCCTACCCCTAGTTTTAAACCTATCCCTAAAAATAACACAAAACATAGCCTTAAACCTAACCCTAACCCTAGCCTTAACTTTCGCCTTAGCCCTAAACCTAGATCTAATCCTAACTCTAAATCTAACCATAAGTCTATGGCTAAACCTCACCCTAACTCTAGCCCTAAGCCTAATGCTAATTGGAAAACTAGCCCCAAACCTAGCCCTAGCACTCAAACAAAACCGAGTCATAGGCTGAACACTAACCCTTGACCTAAATCAAACCCTAACCCTACACTGAACCCTAACCCGAGCCATAATTCAAGTCCTAACCCTAACTCTAGAACTTACCCTGAACCTGACTCAGACCCTAACATTAACCCTAGCTCTAAACATCACCCTAACCCTAAACCTAACATTAACACTAGAACTAGACATAAACCTAATCCTAAAAATAGCCTTAATTGGAACCCTATTTATTACATTAGGCATACCCCTGCCCTGACAGAAAACCTAGCCCTAATCTGAGACCTAAATCTAGCTTTAAGCCTAACCCTAACCTTAACCTTAGCCCTATTTCTAATTCTAACACTAGCCCTAACCCTAGCTCTAACCTTACCACTTACCCTAAGCCAAACCCTCACCATAATACTACCCTAGTCCTAAATATAATCCTTAGCCTACCCCAAACCATAACTCTAATAATAATCCTAACCCTAACCCTCATTGTAACTTCAACTCTAACCCAAATCTAACCTTACCCTTATTCTGACCGTACTTTAACCCTAGGTTTTAAACCTGACCATAATCCTAAATTGAACCATAACACTAGCCCTACAAGTAACCCTATACTTCAACCTAACCATAACACTCGACTTAGACAAAAGTCTAATCCTAAATCTATCTATAACTCTAGCACTAGCCCTAAATAAAAACCTAGCCCTAGACCTAACAATAACCCTTAACCTAACCCAAACACTAAACCTACCTCTAGACCTAACCCTATCTGCCACGTGACCAGAGCGCGAGCTACATAAAAGAAGGTTCAGAGCATAGAAATTTACTAGTGAGTTTTAAAATTAAAGAGACACACTTTCATTACCTTTAATTCTCAGCTCCAGAGACGGCTTCTCCTAGCTCCCACCTCCAGCCACCTAATGCGGTGGTGAGGTTTACAGAAGAGGCTAGCGAGAGAGAGAGAACACGCCATGGAGTGAGCTTTTATTGGGGAACAAAAAATTCAAGGGGAAAATCCCACCTAATGAAGGTCTAGGGGGGCAGCATCCCAAGGTCAGGGCCAGCTATTGGGTCTTTGGGGCCAGTGGCCAGGCACCTCTCCACAAGGACAACCCTCGTACCTGACACAGGGTGGGGAAGGCTCTGACACAGTTGCATCAAAGCACCTCTCACCCAGCCAGGGAGGTAACTCAAATTACGTGCGAGGATGGCCTCCCACATATTCCCCTTTTTTTCTTTAAAAAAGGCGATGATTTTCTCTCTTGAGCTTCTGCACTCTAGCTCTGAAGACTCACCATTCTATAATTACAACACAAAAAAGAATTAACAGCAAAGAGAACAATCCAATAATGTACCAGGCCGAGTGTTTAAGAATATTTCCAGGCAGTGACTTACAATTTGACAAGCTTGTTCTCTGGTAGTATTAATTTTTTTATGGAAGGGAGAAGCATTCTGATGATGTAAGGAATGTGAAGCTTGTGTGCAATCATATGAAGACATCTGTTGACAAACAGCTACTAATTTATTAATCTTCTCATTATCTGAAGCTAAAGTCCTGGAAGATTAGTGTGAGCTCACATGTGTCCTATGAAACATGGGCATTTTTGCATTTGCACCGCCTTTTGCAGATTATGAAATAATTTAAATAACTCTTGTGTTGAAGTATATCCAATAAGTGAAGTTTCAATATTTTTGGTAACTCTGACTGCATATAAGCTGTCAGAATAAATATTAATAGGCTCATTTGTAAAGTAATTTAAGGCACAGATGAGAACTTGAAGCTCCACTCTTTGGACAGAAATATATGAAGTTTGTATTATCACTGTGTGAACATGACTATAAAAACCTGCTTTACCTGAGCTTGAACCATCAGTGAACACCGATAGGGCTCCATCTATGGGCTGGGCATGTATAATCTTTGGAAAACTAAGTGGTGTTATTGATGCAAATTGAATAATTTTATCACAAGGGTAGTTACTATCTATCTGACCAGGAAAATCAGCAAAAGCTATCTGCCGTAAGCTAAAAGCTTGAAAAAGTCAATTATTTTGTTGAACAGAAAATGAAATAATTGTAATATCAGGTTCAGATCCAATTAATTGTAAAACTCTCATTCTACCTTTAATTACTAATTGAGCAATAGAATCATGGAAAGTAATTAATGTTTTTTGAGGAGAGTGGGCCAAAAGAATCCACTCAATAACTCCCAATCTTTGACATATAGCTCCCGTTGGGGTATACACAGTTGGAAATATTAATAAATACACTATTTCTTTAGGATTAACTCTGGTAAGCTGTGCATTTTTAATTCCACCTTCAACCTTTTTAAAATCTCTTCTAGCCTCTATTTTCAGCTGACATGGAGAGATTGGGAAAGGATCTCCTTGTAATATCTGAAATAAAGGACTTAAATCAGAAGTAGTTTGTTTTAAGGATGGCCTCAGCCAATTAATATCACCTAATAACTTTTGAAAGTCATTAAGTGTATATAACTCCTTAAATTTATCTGTAGATTTTGAGGATGGATTGTACGTTCTTGAATTATCTGACCTAAATATTGAAAGGGAGGCATCTTTTGTATATTTTGAGGAGCAATGCATAAACCCATTATGTAAGTGAAGCCTTTGAGTAAAAATTTATGAAAGTACTTCTGTATTAGCATGAGCCAATAATATATCATCCATAAAATGAATAATATATGCATCAAGAAAGTTATTTCTTATAGGAGCTGCCACCTGACCCACAAATTTCTTACATAAGGTAGGACTGTTATGCATTCCTTGGAGGAAGACCTTCCAGAAATATCTTTTAACAGGTTCCTTAAAATTAATTGCTGGCACAATGAAGGCAATTTTTTTCACAATCTTCAGGATGTAACCTTATTGAGAAAAAAAAACAATCTTTTAGATCTATTTCCATCAAGCTATAGTTTAAAGGGATGGCTGTGGGGGAAGAAAGACCTGGCTGTAATGATCCCATAGGCTTAATTGCTGAGTTGTCATCCTTAAATCCTGTAGTAATCTCCAATTACCTGACTTTTTCTTAATAACAAAATGGGGGTGTTCCAAAGACTAAGTGTTGGTTCCATATGACCAGCCTGAAGTTGTTCCTCAACTAACCTATTAATTATCTAAACTTTTTCCCCTGAGGTGGGCCCCTGAGAAACCCATACATGCTCCTCTGTGAGCCAGGTGATCTTTTTGACTGGCTTTTGTATCTGGGAGACACTCAGGGACCCTAGTAAAAATTTTGGTTTGGAGTATACTAATCTTTGTTGAGGAGGCTGGTTTCAAAGCCGATACTCTCCCTGAAAGGTTCCCTTATTATCTCCAGGAAGAAACCCTTGATTAACTTCCTCAATTGATCTCATAGAATTTGGAGTTACTAATAACAATCCCATTTTAGCTAAAATATCCCTCCCCCATAGGTTTGCTGGTAAGGACTTTAACACATAAGGTTTAAAAACTCCACTCTTCCCATCAGAATCCTCCCAATGGAGATAATTTGCACTTTGAGAAGACTGTGAAATTTGTCCAATTCCCTCTAGGTTAGCTGGTGCTACAGGTAAGGGCCAATTCCTAGGCCAAAAATGACTGGAAAAAATGAAAATATCTGCACCAGTATCAAGAATTCCTTTGAACTTTTTATGATTAATTTTAAGTTCCAGTAGAGGGTGCTGCTGCCGCACTGAGACCAGTACACTCTGTCTGGCGGTTTGGAAACTGAATTTACTTGTGGGTGTTCATCCGAATCACAGGGTAATAAAATTAATTGAGCATATGTATCCTTTGGAGCAAGCGATGGGGCATAATTTGATCTTACAGTAACATTTAATTCTCCTTTAAAATTAGAATCTATTACTCCAGGTATTACCTTGATGGTGCCTTTGAAATTGTTACATCCCAAAATTAACTCTATCCTTTTTCTAGAGATTGGACCGAAAATCCCAGTAGGGATTTGTTTTGGCTCTGATTCAGGATTTAATTCAATGGTCATTGAGGGTCGAAAAGAAACTGTCTGTGAATTTTGTTCCAGTAAAAATGGCAGCTCCCCATGGTCGGCGCCAGTGATGTCAAATTGCGTGACCTTTCCTCCAATTCCCCTGTTTTTTTGGCCTGGGAAAGGGCCGACCCGAAGTTTTTTGTTTTTCTTGCCAGGCAGAAATGACAAGAAGACAGGCTGATCAGCGCCATCTTGATCCGCCACATGGGGTTGAGCCCTGTAACATCTACTACCAACAGCAGAGGGAGCCCTGGACTTAAAATTATGCTTATTACAATCTCAGGCATAATGGCTGCTTCTCCTGCAGAAATAGCATCTCCCACGGAGTTTGCCGCCAACTCTTGGGGCTGCAAGTTTTCTTTTAAAGCAGCAACAAGCATTATTGTTTGTAAATGAGCAGGATCAATATCAGAACACAAGCGAATAAATTCAGAAACTGTGCCTTTTTTTCTATGGGGTCTGAGAACATCCTGACAATATTAATTTGCATTTTCAAATGTCAATTGTTTAAAAATAAATTCACAAGCGCCTGGGTCTCCAATGAAACGACAGGCGGTTTGGAAGAGTCGAGCCACAAAATCAAAATAAAGCTCACTAGAACCTTGTTTAACCTTAGTTAAAACTAAGTTAGATTAGTCCTTGGAGGCAATCTGTCTCCAAGCATGTTTGGCACAAAAGTGATCTGATCATACACCACAAATTCATAATTTAGCTGCCTTTTTAAATCAATACATTCACACGTTCCTATAAACATTTCCACTGTGTCTGGAGATCTTGCCTCCTATTCTTCTCTGCTGGCTAGGCACAAAAATCTGACCAGTTATGATCTCCAAAGTAAAAAATCCCCGCCACTCAAGCAAGCCAGTGCACAAGCTTCATAAAAGAAGGTTCAAAGCATAGAAATTTACTAGTGAGTTTTAAAATTAAAGAGACATACTCTCATTCCTTTAATTTGCAGCTCCAGCGATGGCTTCTCCTAGCTCCCGCCTCCAGCCACCTAATGCTGTGGCCAGGTTTACAGACGAGGCTAGCAAGAGAGAGAGAACAAGCCAGGGAGTGAGCTTTATTGGGAAACAAAAAATTCAAGGGAAAATCCCATCCAATGATAGTTGAGGTGGCAGCATCGCAAGATCAGGGCCAGCTATTGGGTCTTTGGGTTAGTGGCCAGGTATGCCTTCACAAGGACAAGCCCTCATAACTGGGACAGGGTGGGGAAGGATTTTACACAGTTGTGTCTAAGTGCCTTTCACCCAGCCAGGGAGGTAACTCAAATCACGTGCAAGGATGGACTCCCACAACCCTATCCATTACCTAAAACTAACCTGAACACTAAACCTAATCCTATCAATTACTCTAACCCTAACCCTAACCCAAATGCTAATTTGCACCCTTAACTTAAACCAAAACCTAAACCAAACTCTGAACAAGACACTGACTCTAATAATACACCGAGCTTTAAACCTGACCCTTACCCTAAAACTAACATTTACACTAGACCTAGCCATAAAAATAAATCTAAAAATATTCCCTAACTATATCCATAGATGTGACATTAGCATTCTACCTAATTATTGCCCTAAACCCTAGCTCTCATTCTAGCCCTAAACCAAGCCTTAATTCTAACTCAAACTCTAAACCTAGCCATATCCCTAATTTTACCCTCAACCTAGTTCTGAACCTAGGTATAGCCACATCCTTTCCGCTAACCCTAACCCTAACCCCAACACTATCACTAACCCTAAATCTAACCCTAACCCTAGGCCTAACCCCAACACTAACATTAGCTATAATCCTAGCCCTAATTTCTCACTAAATGCAGCCCTAACCCTAACCATAGCCCTAATAATAACTCTAATTCTCATCCTAGACCTATTTCTAGTATTAAACTTATCTGTTATCATAACCTTAACACTAGCCCTAACCTTAGCCCTAGCCCTAACCCTAACCTTAGATCTAACCATAACTCTAAATCTAACCCTAACCCTGAGCCTAAACATCACCACTAGCCCTACAACTATTGTTAATCCTAAAACTAGCCCTAACCCAAGCCCTAGTCCTAAAACAAAACTGAGGATAGCCCTAATGCTAATCCTAACCTAACCATAACCCTATACCTCACATTAGCCCTAGCTCTAATTTTTGCCCTAAACCTAACACAAAACTAACACTGACCCTGAC
Source organism: Marmota flaviventris (assembly GCF_047511675.1). NCBI lineage: Eukaryota > Metazoa > Chordata > Mammalia > Rodentia > Sciuridae > Marmota > Marmota flaviventris. Next base: position 40,644,643 of record NC_092516.1, on the reverse strand, counting down.
TCTTATCCAACCACTCACCCTAACTCTAAATATCACCCTAAACATAAAGCTAATGCTAACACAAGACTTAACCCAAACACTCTGTCCCTAAAAATAACCCTAATCATAATGCTAGTTTTATATTTGCCATATCCCTAACACTATCCCTAACCATAACACAAAAATAGACCTAATTGGAGCCCTAACACTAGATTTAACCCTAACACTAACCCTAATCCTAGCCTAAAACCTAACCCTAAACCAAGCCCTAACCCTACCTTTAACCCTATACCATACTCTAATCAAAACCCTATCCATAATGCTAACCCTAGTCTAATTATAATTCTTAGCCTAACCCAAACCCTAACCCTATTACTAGTCCTAACCCTACCCATCATTTTAGCTTTAACCCTAACCCAAAACCTAACCCTAAACTTCACCCTTATTCTGACCTTAACACTAATTATAGATCTAAATCTGACCCTAAGCCTAAACCAAACCCTAAAACTAACCCTACCAGAAATCTTAGACCTAAACTTAACCCTTACACTAGCCCTAGACCAAAACCTAATCCTAAATCTAGTGATAACTTTAGCCCTAAACCTAAACAAAAACTTATTCCTAGCCCTAACAATAAACCTTAACCTAAACCAAACACTAACCCTACTCCTATACCTAACTCTACTTCAAATTCTGGCTTTCACTCTTACCCTAACTCTAACCTGAACACTGACCCTGACACAAACATTAAACCTAGCTCTAAACCTGACAATAAACCAAAGTCTAAACTTAAGACTAGACCTAGCCATAACCCTAACACTAAAACTAGCCCTATTAAGAACCCTAGATCTTTCATTACTCATAGCACTAAACCTAGGCCTAAAACTAACTAAAATCCTAGCCCTAATCCAAGGCCAAAACCTACCCTAAGAATAACCCTCACCCTAACCCTAGCCCTAATGCTAACCCTAATCTCACCTTAGTCCTAACCCTAGCTCAAAGCCTAACACTTAGCCTAAACATAACCCTAGCCTTATCACTAACCATTACCCTAAACCTATCCCTAATCCTAACCTTAACCCTAATCCTATACCTAGCTGTAACCATAGCCATTACTCTAACTCTAACCCTAACACTAATGATAACTCTAGCACTAACTCTAACCAAAACCATAACACAAATTTTAAACCTAACCCTAGACCTAACTCTAAACCTAACCCTTGCTATAGCCCTAACCCTAACTCAAACCTAACCCTTACCCTAAATCCAACAGTAAATCTAGGCTTCAAACTAAACTTAACCCTAAAACTAACCTTAACCCTAAAGCTAAAACTGACCCTAACCCTTAACCTAAAACATACAGTATACAAAACCAGAAACATAACCCTAAAACTATCCCTAACAATAACCCAAGACCTGACATTAACCCTAGCCTTAATGCTAGCCCTAACACTAACAAAAACTGTAGCCCTGATCCTGGTCCTAAACTTAGCCTTAATCTTAACCCTAATTCTAACAGTAGCACTAACCCTAAATTTAACCCTCGCCCTAGGACTAACCCTAGCTCAAAACCTAACTTTTACCCTATAGCTAACACTAAACCTATTCTAAGTTAGGGTTACTAGTCCTAACCCAAATCCTAACCCTAACTTTAGCCCTAACCTTAACCATAAGCTTAGCTCTAACCCTAGCTCTAACCCTCTACATTATCCTTATGATAACCCTAATCCTATTGCTTATCCAAGGCCTAACACTAATACTATTTCTAACCCGAAACCTCTCCATTACTGAAAACCTACCCTGAACCCTAATCCTAACCCTATCTATTACTTTAAACCTAATCCTAATGCTGATTTGAGCCCTATCCCTAAACCTTAACCTAAAACAAACCCTAACCCTGATCCTGACCCTAAAAATAAACCTAGCTCTAAACCTGATCCTTACCCTAAGCCTAACACTTACAATAGACCTAGATATAAACCTAACCCTAATTTTACACCTAACTGTAACATTAGACATGACATTGGCCCTAGCCCTAATTCTAGATCTAACCCTACAACAAACCCTATCCCTCATCCTAGCCCTAAATCTAGCCTTAATCATAACCCTAACCCTAATCTTAACCCTAGCTCTAACCCTAATTCTAACCCTCACCCTTTCACTAAACCTAGCTATAACACCATGCCTTAACTAAACATAACCATAATCCTAGTCCTAACACTACACCTAAGCTGAACACTAACCCTAGCCCTAATTCTAGCCCTAATTTAGTCCCATCCCTAAACTAACCATAATTCTAGCCCTAAGACTCACACTAACTCTTGCTCTAGTCCTATCCCTATTTCTAAACCTATCTGTTCCCATAACCCTAACAGTAGACCTAACCCTTGCCCTATCCTTAGACCTAGCACTAAGCCTAGATCTAATGCTAACTCCACATCTAAACCTAAACCTAAGCCTAAGCCTAACACTCACACTAGCCCTAACCCTAATGCTACTCATATAACTAGCACTAACCCTAAATCTAGGACTAAAACAAAACTGAGAAATACCCCTAACTCTAATCCTTAACTTAAACCAATACTACAACTAGACCTAACCCTAGCCCTAATCCGAGTACTAACCCTAAACTTAAAACTTACCCTCACCCTGACTCAAATCCTAACACTCATTGTAGCTCTAATCACCACCCTAAAATTAAACCAAATCCTACCAGTAACCCTATCCCTAATTCGAGTCAACCCTAACCTTAAAACTAACCCTGACCCTTACTCATTTGCTAACAGTCACCCTAGTCCTAAACACCACCTTCAACTTAAACCGAACCCTAACAGTAACCCTAGCACTTATTTCAGTCCTAAACTTAACCCTAAAACTTCCCTGACCCTGACTCATATCCTAACAATAATCCTAGCTCTAAATATTACCCTAACATTAATCCTAACCCTAATATTACACCTACCCATAAACCTAACCCTAAAAGTAATCCTAATTGTAACCCTAATTTTACATTAGCCATTGACCTAACTCTATCACAAAACTAGACCTAATCCAAGACCTAAACCTATATTTAATCCTAAACCTAACCCTAACTCTAGCCCTAACCCTAGCTCTAAGACTATTCCTTACCCTAAGTGAAACCCTAACTCTAATGGTAACCCTATACCTATCACTAATCCTTAGGCTAACCAAAACCCTAACCTTATTAATAGTCCTACCCTTAGCACTCACCTTAGATATAGCCCTATCCCAAACCCTAATCCTAACCCTGACCCTTATTCTGACCCTAACAGTAACCCTAGGTCAAACCCTGACCCTAAACCTAGACCAAACTCTAACACTAGTCCTAGACTGAAACCTAATCTGAAATCTAGCCTTAACTCTATCCCAAGACCTAAACATAATCCTAGCCCTAGCCCTAACAATAACCCTTAACCTAACTAAAACACTAACCCTACCCCTAGACCTAAACTTAGTACTAATTCTTGCTGTAACTGTAACTCTAACTCTAACCTAAACACTGAACCTGCCTTTAGAGTAAACCTATCTCTAAACCTGACCCTACCAAAAAATCTAAACCTAACACTAGACTTATCCATAACCCTAATCCTACAACTAGCCCTAAACATAACCAAAGCTCTTACATTACCCACAGTCCTAATCCTAGGCCTAAACCTAACACAAAACCTAGAGCTAATCCTAAGTCTAAACAGCCTTAAGCATAACATTAATTCTAACCCTAGCCCTAACCCTAACCTAACCCTTGCCTTAGTGTTAAACCTAGATCAAAGCCTAACCCTTATCCTAAACATAAACCTACAACTATCTGTAAATCTAACTCTAATCTTAGCCCTAATATTAACCTTAAACCTAAAAATACACTTAGCTCCAAACGTACCCATTATCCTAAACCTAGCTCTAACCCTAGCCCTAACTCTAACCCTAGCCCTAACTCTAAGCCTAAACCTCAATCTAACCCTAACCATAACCCTAAACCTACATCTAACCTATCCATTACCCTAAACCTAAACCTACCCTAATGATGATTTAGCCCTATTCCTAACCCAACCTTTACCATACAGTAATCTTATCCCTAGACCTAACCATAAAACTAACCCTCACCCTAGCCCTAACCCTAGCTCAAAACCTAAACCTTATGCTAAACATAACCCTAACACTAAGCCTAGTTCTAACCCTAACCCTAACTAAAGACTTAAACCTAACCATAAAACTACCTCTAAAGTTAGCTCTAACCCTATCCATTATACTAACCATAACTCGTACCCTAATGTGAACCCTAAGCCTAACCCTAACCCTATCACTAACCCTAACCTGATCAATTACCCTAAACCTAAGTTGAACCCTAAACAAAACACAATCATTACCCTAATCCACACCCTAATGCTAATTCCATCCCTAAACCTAAACCCTAACCTCAATGAGATTCTAACACTGACCCTGACTTTAATAAATCTCCTAGCTCTAAAGCTGACCCTTACCCTAAACCTAACGCTTACAGTAGACCTAGCCATAACCCTAATTCTAAAACTATCCCCAACCGGAAGCCTAGACCTTACATTAGCCCTAGCCCTAATACTAGCCCTAAACCTAACATGAATCCCAGCTTTTATCCTAGCCCTAAACCTAGCATTTATCCAAACCCTATCCCTAACCCTGGACCTAATCTTAGCCCTAATTTAGCCCTATTTCTAACCTTGGCCCTAACCTAGCCCTAAGACTAACTCTAACTGTCACCCTAGCCCCATCCCTAGTTCTAACCCAATCCCTTAGCAGAAACCTAACCCTAGCCCTCAACTAGCCCTAACCCTAACCCTAACTAGATCTAACTTTAAATTTAAATCTACCCCTATCCCTAAGCCTAACCCTAATCCTGACCCTAACTCTAAATCTAACTTTAACCCTAAGCCTAAACCTAAACCTAAACCTAACACTAGCCCTAACTCTAATGCTAATCCTAAAAGTAGACCTAATCCTAGTCCTAGCCCTAAAACAAAACCAAGCCATATCCCTAACCCTAACCCTTAACCTCAACCAAACCCTAACCCTAACCCTAAACATAGCCCTAATTCAAGTTTTAATCCAAACCCTTAAACTAACTCTGACCCTTACTCTGACCATAACACTAACTCTAGCTCTAAACCTCACCCTAAACCTAAACCTAAACCTAACACTAGACCTAGCCCTAACCCTAACTCTAAATTTAGCCCTAATCTTAAACATGGTACTTACATTATTCATAACCATAACCCTAGCAGAAACATAACACAAAACCTAGCCCTAATCCGAGACCTAACCTGAGTTTTAACCCTAAACCTAACCCTAACCCTACCCTAATTAGAAGCATAACCATAGCCCTAACCCTAGCTCTAACCCTATCCATTGCCATAGCCATAACCCTAACCCTAATTCTAACCCTAGGCTTAAACCTAACCTATCCCTAATCCTAATCCTATCCATAACCCTAAACCAAACCTTAACTCTAAACCTCACCCTATCATTACCCTAACACTAACCCTAATGCTAATTAGAGCCCTAACTATAAACTTTAACCTATGCCAAAAACTAATCCAGACCCTGAAACTGAAAATATCCCTAGCTCTAAACCTGACCCTAACCCTAAACTTAACCCTTAAACTACATGTAGACATAAACCTAACACTAAAACTATCTTTAACCATAACCCTAGACCTGATATTAGCCCTACCCTAATCCTAGCCCTAACTCAAAACAAACCCTAGCCCTCATTCTAGCTTTAAACCTAGCCTTAATCATAACCCTAACACTAACCATAGCCCAAACCCTAATTCAAACCCTTACCCTACCTCTAAACCTAGCTATACTTCCATCTCTTACCCTAACTATAACCCTAACCCTAACACTAATGCTAGGCCTAAGCTGAACAGTAACCCTATCCCTAATTTTAGACCTAATTTAACCCTAAACCTAACCCTAACCATAGGTCTAACCCTAGCCATAACACTTGCCTAATCTTTATTCCTAGTCCTAACTCTAGATATAACCCTGACTCTAAATCTAACACTAACCCTAAGCCTAAGCCTACCATTAACACTAGCCCTGAGCCTAATGCTAATCATAAAACTAGCCCTAACCCAAACCCTAGTAGTAAAACAAACCTGAGCAATAGCCCTAACACTAAACCTTAACTTAAAACAAACCTTAGCACTACACCTAGACCTCACCCTAGTCCTAATTCGAGTCTTAACCTTAATCTTAATACTAACCCTGACTCTGACTCATATCCTAAAACTCAACCTAGCTCTAAACAACACCCTAACCTAAAACCGAACACTTACAGTAACCCTAGCCCTAATTTGAGTCCTAACCCTAAACCTAAAACTAACCCTGACCCCCAATATTAACCTAACACTAACACTAGCTATAAATATCACCCTAACCTTAGTCCTAATCCTAACACTAGAGATATAACTCCTAACTATACCCCTAAAATTAACCCTAATTGTAACCCTAGTTCTTACATTAGCCATTGATGTAACCCTAGCCCTAATGCAAACACAGAAACTAGCTCTAATCCAAGCCCTAAACCTAGCTTTAACCCTAAACCTTGACCTAGTCCTAGCTCTAACCCTATCCCTTACCTTCAGCCAAAACCTAACCCTAATGCTAACCCTAATCTTTAACCTAACCCAATCCCTAACCCTATTACTAGTCTTAACCCTAGCCCTCATTCTATCTCTAACCATAACCCAAACCCTATCCCTATCCCTGATTCTTATTCTGACCCTAACCCTTAACCTCAACCAAACCCTAACCGTAACCCTAAACATAGCCCTAACACTAATCCTTTGTCTAAACCTGAATTGAACCCTAACCCAAAACCTAACACTAGCCCTACCGGTAAGCTTATAAATAAACTAATTCTAACACTAGCCCTAGACCTAATCCTAAACATAATCTAGCCATAACTCGAGCCCTAGACCTAAAGAAAATCCTAGATGTAGCCCTAACAATAACCCTTAGCCTAAGCCAAACACTAACCCTTCCCTAGACCTAACCCTTGTCCTAATTCTGGCTTTAACCATAAACATAACCCTAACCTGAACACTGCCTCTGACACTAACACTAACATTAGCTCTAAATATCCCCCAACACTAACGCTAAATACCTAAAACTATACCTAGCCCAAACATTAACCCTAAACTAGCAGTAATCAGCAAGTTCTTACATTAGACGTAGCCCTAACCTATCACAAAACATAGCCCTAATCCAAACCCTAGCCTAGCTTTAACCCTAAAGCTAGACCTAACTCTAACCCTAAGCCTAACCCTAGACCTTATCCTAAGCATAACCCGAACCCTAAACCTAGCTCTAACCTATCCATTACCCTAATGATAACCTTAACCCTTATGGTAACCCTAGACTGCACACTAATCCTATGTCTAACAATATCCATTACCCTACACTTAACCTAAACCCTAAACCTAAAACTATCATTACCCTATCATTAACAGTAATGCTAATTCGAGCCCTAACCCTAAACCTTAATCGAACAACAACCCTAACCCTGAACCTAAACCTGATAATACCCCTATCTTTAAAACTGACCCTAACCATAAACCTAAAACTTAAAATAGACCTAGCTATAAACCTAACCCTAAAACTATCCATAACTGTAACCCTAGACCTGACATTAGTCCTAGCTCTAATCCTAGTCCTAACCATAATACAAATCTTAGCCCACATCCTAGCCATAAACCTCGCCTTAATCATAAACCTAACCCTAATTCTAATCCAAACCTCAGCCTAGCCCCAAAACTAGCTATAATCCCATCCTTTACTCTAAACCTAACCTTAACACTAACACTAACACTAACACTAGCTCTAACCCTAGGTCTAACCATAACACTAACCCTAGCCCTATTTCAAGCCCTAATTTAGCCCTATCCCTAACCCTAACCCTAACCCTTGCCTTAAGACTAACTCTAACTCTCACTCTGCCCCTACACCGAGTTCTAAACCTATCCCTTATCATCACCCTAAACCTAGCCCTATCTTTAGCCCTAATGCTAGCCCTATTCTTAGCCCTAGCTCAAACCCTAGATCTAAACCTAATTCTAAATCTAACCCTAAACCTCAGCATAAACCTCACACTAACACTAGCTCTATCCCTATCCCTAATCCTAAAACTAGCTCTAACCCTACCCCTACCCATAAAACAAAACTGAGTCATAGCCCTCACCTTAATCTTTACCCTAAACCAAAACCTAACCATACACCTAGTCCTAACCCTGTCTCTAATTTTCGTCCTAACCCTAACCTGAAAACTAATCTGGAACCTGACTATAACCCTAACACTAATCCTAGCTCTAAACATCATCGCAACTATAAACCTAACCCTAAAAAAAGACCTAGCCCTAACCCTAACCCTATAATTAGCACTAATAATAACCCTATTTTGTAAATTACCTGTAGCCTTAACCCTAGCCATACCTATCACAAAACCTAGCCTTAATCTGAGTCCTGAACCTAGACTTAACCCTAAACTTAAACCTAAACCAAACCCAAACAAAAGGCCTAATCCTATACATAACCCTAGCGCAAACCTTAGCTCTAACCATATCTATTAACCTAGTGATAACACTAACCCTTATGCTAACCCTAAACCTAACCCTAACCCTATCTATTACACTAAACCACATCATAACTCTAAGCCTAACCCTTACTCTAACCCTAAACCTAAAGCTAATTTGGGCCCTAAACCTAAACCCTAACCTAACCCAAACCCCAATATTCAACCTGACCCTAATAATAACCCTAGCTCTAAACCCTACCCTTACCCTAAACCTAACCCTTAAACTGAACCAACCATAAACCTAACACTAAATCTATCCCTAACTGTAACCCTAGACCTGAAGTGAGCCCTAGCCCTAATACTAGCCCTACCCTAATAAAAAACAAGCCCTCATCCTAGCCCTCAGTCTAGCCTTAATCATAAACCTAAACCCAAACCTAGCCCTAACCCTAATACTAACTCTCCCCCTAGCCCTCAACCTGGCAATAACCCATTCCCTTACCCTACATGTAAATCTAACTCTAACCCTAACCCTATGCCTAAACCTAACACTAACCAGAGCCCTAATTTAGCACTACCCTAACGCTAACCCTAGCCCTAAAACTAACTCTAATTCTCACACTAGCCCTATCACTAGTTATAACCTTATCCCTTACCATAACAGTAACACTAGCCCTAATCGTAGTCCTAACCCTTGCCCTATCCTTAGCTCTATCCCTAAGCATAGATCAAAACCTAACTCTAAATCTAAACCTAATACAAAGCTTAAGCCTAACCATTATTACCACATTTATAGTAAGAATCTTTGTCTACAGATGTTAGCTTCAATTATTATTTAGAATATAGTCATTAGTTTCATAAATGGCATACAATTTCTGGAGGTATATAGAGAACCGAGAGTCAGAGGTAGGACGCTATGTTAAGGAAGAAAGGTATGAGGGTATGGGATTAATCTAACTTAGCAAATTGGAGGAGAACTCTAATGAATACACAGGGGTAATTTATGGAAGAATGTATACGATCAAATTCCTTGTCTGTATTCATAAAATTACCCTATGTATAAATAATAACATTTAGGAGATAGAAAGTGGGATAGAGGTAGAAAGAAAAAAGAAAAAAAATAATAACCAGGAAAGAAAGAAAGAAAGGGAATAAATTAAGAGATACTAAAGGGTGTGAGGTGGGGCCTATGTGATTCCTCTATATTAAAGCATTCTGATGATTCAGTTCTTAAAAGTCCAATTTCATGCAAAGTTCTTGGTTTCACATATGATGTGGTTGTGAGGAACAGAGGGGAAGTGTAGAGGAGAATAGATGAGAAGAGCGAGAAAAGTAAGAAAGAAAAAAAAGTCTCTCAGAACTTTGTTTCCTTTTCTTACAGTAGGTGGAGTTGTCTATTTCTAGCTTGAGTCTTTGTGCTCAGGGTGGTGGAGGTACGCAGTGTGAGAGGGCTTGAGCTTCTACCTGGAGCTTCCCTACTCTCAGCCTCTGAGTTGAAAACCAGGTGCCTGTACAGTTGCTGTTCCGCATTGATAACTATGCCCCCCAAAAGCTTGTGAGAAAAATCTTGAGTTATCACAGCTGGAGGTAGGGGAGTTGGAAACCTGGTACCTGAGCAGCCCCAGAACTGAGCTGGTAGCCTTGCCCACCAATAGATGGCGATTAATGTTTTCTAAGATGGATTCCATCTGTTACATATGTAGGGTGTTTGGTGAGGTGGGTAGTTCTGGGGTGAACTTGTGTCATGTCCAGAACTTGGTCTGGTGACCCGCAAGCAATGCCTCTGGGTTCTGTGCTGCCTTCTGTCTGCTCCATGAGCACCCGCGAGACCGAGACTTTCGTCTGAGCCAAGAGCGCATGCACAAAGCAAGATTTCCTTCTGTACCTAGAGCTCACACATGGCCCAGACTTCTGTCTGCACTGAGAGCACCTGCACAGCCCTATTTTTTTTTCAAATTTCTATGATACTGGGCAGAGTTCATCTTTAACTTAGTCAGCTTTGGGCCTTCTCGGTTCAATGTTTCGCTGTCAGGAACAGTTTGTATTTTAAGGTTTCCCTTCTTTATGGCTTATTGATGTGAATGAAAATTTAGCTGGAAATCAAACAGGGTTGATAGGAGATGCTTGAAACTTCACACAATCAGTTCTCTGTGGGCACTCTCTGGTTTCTTTCTTTTACATGTAGGCCAAAGCTGAAGCATGCAAAAGAAGTGTATCCGAGAGCCCTTAAGGAGAAAACAGAGAAATATGTTTGTACTGAAATAAGTCTCCCAATGATTTGATCAGATTTCTTTGCTACTGCACAGTATTCATCTTTTACCTTGCCACACTAGGCTCCCCAAGTTTGGGACTTTTAGGATCTATGGTTTCATATACAGGTAAGAGTTAAGGTTATAATTAGGGTTAGGGTTAGGTTTAGAGCCAGTGTTGTTAGAGTTATTTTTGTTCAAATTTCTTTGATACTGTGCTGGATTTATCTTTTCCCTACTCTTACTGTGCTCTTCAGGTTTGGGACTTCTGGGTTGTGGTTTGCTGTCAAGAACAGTTTGTATTTTAAGGTTTCACTTCATTTTGACCTACATGGGTAAATGAAAATAGAGCTTGGAATTAATAGTGTTGATTTGAAAGTTTGCTTGAACCTTCACACACTCATTCAGTTCTTAGTGCTCATTCTCTGGTTTGTTTCTTGTGGAAGTAGCCCTATGCTGAAAAATAAAGAAGTAGGTTTATCTGAGAGTGCTTTAGGAGAAAGCTTCAATATTTTTTTTGGTAAAATCACTTTTATACTGTACAGGATTCATTCTTTCCCTAGCCTTAGTAGGATCCTCAATTTTAGGCCTTTAAGTTCAACGGTTCACTGTCAGATACAGTTTGAATTTTTAGGTGTCACTTCATTATGGCATATAGGTGTGAATGACAATGAAGCTGGAAATCACACAGTGTTGGCACTAGCTGCTTGATACATCATACACTCAATTAGTTCTCTGTGGGCACTCTCTGCTTTCTTTCTATTAAATATAGGCTAAAGGAAAAGCATGCAAAAAAAAAAAAAAACTTTATCCAAGAGCACTTTAGGAGACAGACAACAGGGAAATAAGCATGTAATGAACTACCTTCCGCAATTATTTGGTCAGATTTCTTTGATATTGTGTATGATTCATCTGTTAGTTTGCCCCACTAAGTTTCACAACTTTAGGACTTCTATGATTACAGCTTATCTAAACAGGTTAGGGTTAAGGTTACGGTTAGTGTAATGGCTAGGTTTAGACCTAGTGTTAGGTTTAGAGTTAGTTTTGTTCAAATTTCTTTGATACTGGGCAGGATTTATCTTTTACCTAGCCTTACAATGTTACCCAGGTTGGGGCCTTCTCAGATCAATGGTTAGCTGACAGTAACATTTTATATTTTAAGGTTTTGGGAAATGGAGCTCAAAATCAAATAGGGTTGGTGCTAGCTGCTTCAAACTTCACACACTCAATCAGTTCTCTCTGTGGTCTCTCTGATTTCTTCCTTGTGAAAGTAGCCTAAGCTGAAGCATACAACAACTACTTTATCCAAAAGCACTTTAAGATAAAACATGGAAATATGCATGTTCTGAATTACCTCAGTCAATTATTTGATCAAACTTTTTTGATCCTGCACTGGAATCATATGTTTCTTTGCCCATTAGCCTCCCCAAGTTTAGGCCTTATATAACCAAAGGCTCTTTAAACAGCATAGGGTTAGGGGTATGACTAGGGTTAGGGTATGACTATGTTTCTCTTGTTTTTGACCTACAGTGGTGAATGGAAGTGAAGCTGGAAATCAAACAGCTCCTTGAAACTTCACACATTCAATCAGTTCTCAGTGAGGATTCTCTGGTTTGTTTTCTGTGGAAGTAACCATAAGCTAGTTTTATTCAAATTTTCTTTGATACCAGGAAGGATTAATCTTTTATCTAACTTTAATATGTTCTCCAGGTTTGGTCCTTCTCGGTACAAGGTTCACTTTCAGGAACAGTGTTAGGGTTAGGGTTATGGCTAAAGGCATGTTAGGGGTAGGGCAATTTTACGATTAGCTTTATGGTTAGGGCTAGTGTTAGGTTTTGGTTTAGGATTATGATTATGGTTAAACTTAGAGTTAGGTTTAGATTTAGAGTTAAGTTTAGATCTAGAGTTAGGGCTACAGCTAAGGATAAATCTAGTGATAAGTCTAGGGCAAGAGTTAGAGTTAGTCTTAGCACTAGGTTTGGAGCTATGGTATGTTTAAGGTTTCACTTCATTTTGACCTATAAGGGTAATTGGAAATGAAGCTGGATAACAAACAGGGTTGGTGTTAGCTGCTTGAAATTCACACACTCAATCACTTCTCTTTGGGCACTCTCTGGTTTCTTCCTTGTGAATGTAGCCCTATGCTGAAGCATGCAAAGCATAGGTTTAGAGTTAGGGTGATGGTTAGAGCTAGGGTTAGTGTTAGGGTCAGAGTCAGGGTCAGATTCAGTTTTACGGTTAGGGTTAGGATGTGAATAAGAGCTAAAGTTAGTGCTAAGTGTAGGGTTAGGATTTGGTTTAAGTTAAGGGTTAGGTTTAGGGCTATGGCTCGGTTTTGTTTTAGGGCTAGGGCTAGGGTTAGGGCTGGATTTTGGGTTAGCATTAGGGCTAATGGTAGTGTTAGGGTGAAGTTTAGTCGAGATTTAGGGTTAGATTTAGAGTTAGGGTTAGATCAAGGTTTAGGGATAGGGATAGGGATAGTGCTAGGGTTAGATTTATGGTAAGGAATAGGGTTAGAACTAGGGATACGGCTAGAATGAGAAATAGAGTCTGTCTTAGAAGTAGGTTTAGGATTAGAGTTACGGTTAGGAATAAATTAGGGCTAAAATTAGGGCTAGGGTTAGTGTTAGGGTTAGACCTAGGGGTAGGGCTAGAGTTAGGGTTAGCATGGGAGTTAGGGTTAAGTTTAAAGTAATGGGTGGGGTTATAGCTAGCTTTAAAGGCTAGGGTGAGGTTTAGAATTAGGATTAGGTCTAGGGTTAGGGTTCAGGTTAGAATTAAGACTAGGTTTAGGGCTAGGATGAGAGCTAGGGTTTCTGTTAGAGTTAGGGCTAGGATTAGGGCTAGGGCTATTGTCAGGTCTCGGGTTATGGTTAGGGATAGTTTTAGGGTTAGGTTATGGCTAGGTCTACTGTAAGGGTTACATTTAGGGTAAGGGTCAGATTTAGAGTTAGTGGTATTATTAGTTTTAGGGTCAGGGTTAGCGATTCATTTAGGTTATAGTTTAGGGTTAGGGCTTGAATTAGTGTTAGGGTTAGGTTTAGAGTTAGGGTAATGAAAAGGGTTAGGTTTAGGTTTCAGTTAAGGTTTAGGGTAATGGATGGGTTAGGTTTAGTGATAGAGTTAAGTTTAGCATTAGAGTTAGTGTTATGTTTAGTGTAATGGATAGGTTTAGAGCTAGGGTTTGGGCTAGGTTATGGTTTGGATTAAGTCTGGGATTAGGGTTAGGTTAAGGGATAGGGATAGGGTTTTGTTTAGGGTAAGGGTTTGGGTTAGGGTAAGTGTTAGGTTTAGTGTTAGGGTTATAGTTAGGTTAGGTTAAGGATTAGAGTTTGAACTAGGGTTTGGGCTACGGCAAGGGTTAGGTTTAAGTTTAGGTCTAGAGTTATGTTTACAGTTAGGGTTTGGTTTAGGGTTAGGATTATGGCTAGGGTTTTCATTGGGGTTAGGGTTAGGGTTAGGGTAATGGATAATGTTAGATTTAGGGTTAGTTTTAGGGTTAAGTTTTGTGTTAGGACTAGTGTTAGGATTAGATTTAGTGTAAGGCTTAATGTTTTAGCTAGGGTTAGGGCTATTTCAAGGGTTAGGTTTAGGGTTAGGTCTAGGATTACGTTTAGGTTTAGGGTTAGGTTTAGTGTTAGGGATACAGTTATACATAGGGTTAGTGTACTGATTAGGGTAATGGACAGAGTTAGAGCTAATGTATGGGCTAGTATTAAGGTTAGGATTAGAGCTAGGGTAGGATTAGGGTTCAGGATAGGATTAAGTTCATGTTTAGTGTAAGCGTTAGGCTTTGAGTTTGGCTTAGGTCTAAGGGTACGGTTAAATTTAGGGTTAGGGCTAGGTCTAGGGTTAGGGTTAGGGTTATGGCTTAGGGCTAAGTTTAGGCCTAGGATTAGGGTTAGGTTTTTTGTTATGTTTAGGCCTAGGGTTTGGACAATGGGTAATGTAAAATCTAGGGTTATGTTTATAGCTAGTTTTAGGTTTAGGGTTATGGGTAGGTCTAGTGTTAGGTGTAGGTTTTGGTTTAGGGTCAGGTTTAGAGCTAGGTTTAGTGTTAAGGTCAGTGTCTGCATTCTGCTAGGGTTAGGTTTAGAGCCAGATATAAAACTGTCATTACATCTAGAGGTAGGGTTAGTGTTTAGTTTATATTAAGGTTTATTTTCAAGCTAGGGCTAGGTTTTTGTTTAGGTCTAGGGCTATATTTATAGCTATATTTAGGATTAGCTTTTGGTCTAGGGCTAGTGGTAGGGTGAGGTATGGTACAGGATTACCGGTAGGGTTACAGTTAGGGTTTGGTTTAGCGTTAGGGTCAGGTTTAGACCTAGGGTTAGTGTTAGGGTCAGGTTTAGACCTAGGGTTAGTGTTAGGATAAGAATAAGGGTCAGGGTTATGGGTAGAGCTAGCATAAGGGCTAGGGATAGGTCTCGTAATATGTTAGAGTTTAGGTTTAGGGTTATGTTTAAGTTAGGCAAAGGATTAGGGCTAGGACTAGGATTAGCATTGTGTTTACGGTTTGGCTTAGGGTAAGGGAAAAGGTTACAGCTACTCTTTGGGCTATGGTTAGAATTAAGTTTAGGACTAGTGTTAGCATTAATATTAGGGTTAAAGCTAGGGTTAGGGCTCGAATTAGGGGTAGGATTTGTGATAGGGTTAAGGCCAGGGTTAACAAAATGACTAATGTATTAATTAGGGTTATTATTAGGGCTATTTTTAGGGTTAGGGTTAAGGCTAGGTCTAGTGTTAGGGTTGATTTAAGGTTAGGGTGAAGATTAGAGCTAGGGTTAGTGTTAGGGTCACCATCAGTGTCAGGGTTTTAGAGTTAGGGTTAGGGTTATGTGTAGGGTTAGGGTATGATTAGGTTAATGGATAGTGTTAGGGCTATGGCTTGGTTGTGTTTTATGGCTAGGGCTAGTGGTACAGCAAGTTTTAGGATTACTGTTATAGTTAGTGCTAGTGTTAGGGTTTGGTTTAGGATTATGATTATGGTTAAATTTAGAGTTAGGTTTAGATTTAGAGTTAGGTTTATATATAGGGTTTGGGCTAGGGCTAGGATAAAACTAGGGCTAGGGCTAGGGCAAGAGTTAGAGTTAGTCTTAACAGGGTTAAAGTTAGGATAGGACTAAACCAGGGTTAGGATCAGCACTAGGCTTAGTTAGGCCTAGATTTAGGGCTAAGGTTAGTGTTATGTTTAGGGTTATGGTTTGGTTTAAGGTTATGTTTAATTTAAGGGTAAGAATGGGGTTATAGGTAGGTTTATGCTAGAGTGAGGATTGCAATTAGGCTTAGGGCTTGGATTATGATTTGGGTTAGAATTAAGGGTAGGTTTACAGATAGGATCTGGGCTATGGCTAATTTCAGGTCTAGCATTATGGTTAAATATATTTTGAGGGTAAGTTTATACATCTGATTCAGTGTGTGAAATCTTAAGCAGCAAGCACAAACCCTGTTCAATATACAGCTCGAATTTTATTCACCCATATAGGTCAAAATGCAGTGAAACCTGAAAATACAAACTCTTCCTTACAGCAAATACTTGCCCTTAGTTGGCCCAAACTTGGCAAGCATAGTTAGGATAGAAAAAAAAATGAATCTTTCCCAGTATCGAATAAACTAGACAAAAACTAATTCTAACCATAACACAAGCTTGTCACCATAGCCCTAAAATTAACACAAACCCTGACACCCTAACCTCTTTAGAGAACCATGATCCTTGGAGTCCCAAATTGGGGGGACTAGTGAGCTAGCAAACAAATGAATTCCTTTGCTTTTTCAAACAAATCTGACCAAACAATTAGGGGAGGAATTTCAGTAACTGGGTATTTCCCTGTTTTTTTATACAGCGTTCTTGGATAAACTTGTTTTTGTGTGCTTCTGCTTTGGGCTTCTTCTACAAGAAACAATCCAGACAATGCTCACTTAGAACTGCCTGAATTTGAATATGTGAAGTTTCAAGCAGCTAGTCAAAACCCTCTTTGATTTCAGGCTGAATTCCCATTTAGGCATATAATTCCAAATCCACTGAAACCTGAAAATACAAACTGTTTCTGAAAGTGAACACTTGCACCTAGAATTCCCAAACATGGTAAGCATAGTTAGGCTAGGTAATAGATGAATTCAGGCCAGTATCAAAGAAACTAGACAATAACTAACTCTAAGCATAACAAAAGCTGACACTTTAGTCCTAAAATTAACACAAATTCTAACACTTACCCTAACCTATTTAGAGAACCATTGATATTTGGAGTTCCAAACGTGAGGACACTAGTGGGCTAGCAAACAGATGATTTCATGTGCTTTATAGAAAAAATCTTACCAAACAATTGGGTGAGGAATTTCAGTAACTGGCTATTTCCCTGTTTTTCTTACAGAGTGCTCTTGGATCAATTTTTTTGGTGTGCTTCAACTTTGGGCTTCTTCTACAAGGAATAAACCAGACAATGCTCATGGAGAAGTGATTGAGTGTGTGAAGTTTCGAGCATCTAGCAAAAGCCCTATTTTATTTCCACTAGATTTTCATTCACCCATATAGGTCAAAATGCAGTGATACTTGAAAATACAAACTGTTACTGACAGTGAACACTTGTACTTGGAAAGCCCAGGCTTGGGGAGCATAGTTAGGCTAGGTAAAAGATGAATCCTGCTCCAGATTCAAAGAAATTGGCCCAAAACTAACTCTAACCCTAAAACTAGCTCTAACCCTAATCTAACCCTAAACCTCAGCCATTACCTTCTCCCTAAACTGTTTAGAGAACCATTGAATCTAGTAGTCCCAAAAGTGTGCAGCATAGTGAGGACAGCAACAGATGAATTCTGTGCAGTTTCAAAGATATCTGACTAAGTAATTTGGTTAGATATTTCAGTAAATGGGTATTTGTCTGTTTTTTAATAGAGTGTTCTTGGAAAAAATTGGTTTTTGCATGCTTCAGCTTATGGCTACTTCAAAAAAAAGAAACAATTCAATACATTCTGAGACCTGATTGAGTGTGTAAAGATTCAAGCAGCAAGCACAAACACTGTTCAATTTCCAACTCGATTTCCATTCACTTGTATAGGACAAAATGCAGCAAAATCTGAAAATACAAACTGTTCCTGACAGGGAACACGTGCACCTAGATGGCCCAAACTTGATGAGCAAATATCAAAGAAATTGGCCCCAATATCAAAGAAATTGGCCACAAACTAACTATACTGCTAACATTAGCTCTAACCCTAACCCTAACCCCAACTATAACCCTAACACTATCCCAAAACTAGTTAGAAAACCATTAATCCTAGGAGTCTGAAAAGTGTGGAGCAGAGTGGAGCAATCAAACAGATGAAAGCTGTGCAATATGAAAGACATCTGAATAAATAATTTGGTTAGGTATTTCAGTAAATGGGTATTTTCTTGTTTCTTTTATAAAATGCTTTTTGATTAAGTTGTTTCTGCATGCTTCACCTTAGGACTACTTCAACAAGGAAGAAATAAGACAATGCATTCTGACACCTGATTGATTCTGTGAAGTTTCAAGCAGCAAGCACAAACCCTGTTCAATTTCCATTCACCCGTACAGGTCAAAATGCAGTGAAACCTGAAAATACAAACTGTTCTAACAGGGAACACTTGCACCTAGAGGGCCCTAAACTGATAAGCATTGTTAGGATAGGCAATAAATGAATCCTTCCCAGTATAAAAAAAAAAAACTAGACCAAAACTAACTCTAAACATAACACAAGATTGTAACCCTAGACCTAATACTAACACAAAACCTCACACTCACCCTAACTGTTTAGATAACCATTGATCCTTGGAATTCCAAACTTTGAAAGATAGTGGGCTATCAAACAGATAAATTTCTGCACCTCATGAAGGAAACCTGAGCAAATAATTGGGGGAGAAATTTCAGTACCTGGTTATTTCCCTATTTTCGTATAAAATGATCTTGGATAAGCTTGTTTTTGTGTGATTCAGCTTTGGGCCACTTTAACAAGAAAAAAAAAACAGACAATGCACATGAAGAACTGATTGAGTGTGTGAAGTTTCAAGCAGCTAGCAGAAACACTGTTTGATTTCCAGCTGGATTTCTATTCACCCATATAAGTAAAAATGCAGTGATACCGGAAAATTCAAACTGATCCTGGAAATGAATAATTGTACCTAGAAGGCCCAAACTTGGTGAGCTTAGTTAGGCTATGGAAAAGTTGAAACCTGCCCAGAATCAAAGAACTTAGCTTAAAACTAACTTTAACCCTAACACTAGCTCTAACAAAAGCCCTAACCCTAACCCTAACCCTAACACTATAGCTATACTGTTTAGAGAGCCATTGAACCTAGGAGTCCCAAAAGTGTGCAGCATAGTGGGGCCAGCAAACAGTTGAATCCTGTGCTGTATCAAAAACATCTGACTAAATAATTTGGTTAGGTAAATCAGTAAGTGCATATTTTCTGTTTTTTCATATAATGCTTTCGGATTAAGTTGATTTGCATGCTTCAGTTTAGGGCTACTTCAACAAGAAAGAAACAAGAGAATTCATACTAAGCCCTGATTGAGTGTTTGAAGTTTCAAGCATCAAGCACAAACCCTGTTCGATTTCCATTCACTTGTATAGGTCAAAATGCAGTGAAACCTGAAAATACAATCTTTTCCTGACAGCGAACACTTTCACCTAGAAGGCCCAAACTTGGTGAGCATAGTTAGGGTAGGTAAAAGATAAATCCTGCCCTGTATCAAAAAAGTAGACAAAAACTAACTGTAACCATAACACAAGCTTGTAACTTTAGCCCTAAAACTAACACAAACCCTGACAGTACCCCTAACCTGTTTAGAGAACCATTGATCCTTGGAGTCCCAAATGTGGGAAGACTAGTTGGACATCAAACAGATTAATACCTGCACCTTATAAAAGAATCTGACCAAATAATTTGGTTAGGTATTTCAGTAACTGGATATTTCCCTGTTTTCTAATAGAGTGCTCTTGGATAAAGTTGTTTTTGTGTGCTTCAGCTTTGGGCTTCTTCTACAAGAAACAAGCCAGACGATGCTCACTGAGAATTGATTGAGTGTGTGTACTTTCAAGCAGGTAGCATAAATCCTGTTTGATTTTCAGCTGGATTTCCATTCAGCAATATAGGTCAAAATGCAATGTGATACCTAAAAATACAAACTGTTCCTGACAACGAACAGTTGCACCTAGACGGAGCGAACTAGGCGAGCATAGTTAGGCTGGGGGAAAGAAAAACCTGCACAGTATCAAAGAAATTAGTCCAAAACTAACTCTAAACCTAACACTAGCTCTAACCCTTACCCTAACCCTAGAACAAAACCTAACACAAAAACCTGGCCCTAATCCAAGGCCTAAATCTACCCTAAGCATAAACCTGACCCTAACCCTAGCCCCAACCCTAAACCTAATCCTCAACTTAGATCTAACCCTAGCTCAAAGCCTAACCCTTAGCCTAAACATAACCCTAGCCCTAGCCCCATCACTAACCATAACCCTAACTGTAGCCCTAATCCTAATGTTAACCCTAGTCCTAACCCTAGCTCTAACCCTAGACATTACCTAACTCTAACCCTAATCCAACTGATAATCCTAGCAATAACCCTAACTGAAACTCTAACACAAACCATAAACCTATCCCTAGACCAAACCCTAAACCTAATCCTTTCTGTAGCCCTAACCCTTACTCAAGCCTTAACCTTTACCCTAAATCCAACAGTATACTTAGCCATAAAACTAAACAAAACCCTAAACATAACATTAACCCTAAATCTATCTTTATATTTAACCCAATCTATTAACCTAAACCTAACCCTAACCCTAAAATTCCCTAGACCTACCCCTAAACCTAACCCTGACCATAACCATAACCCTAACACTAGACCTAACACTAAAATTAACTCTTGCCCTAGGACTAACCCTAGCTCAAAACCTAACTTTTACCCTACACCTCATCCTAATCCTCTTCTAAGCTAGGGTTACTATCCCTAACCCAAATTCTAACCCTAACTTTAGCACTTATTGTAACCATTACCTTATCCCTAACCCTAGCTTAATCCTCTACATTATCCTTATGATAACCCTAATCCTAATGCTAACCCTAGGCCTAACCCTAAATCTATTGCTAACCCGAAACCTCTCCATTACCCGAAACCTACCCTGAACCCTAAACCTAACCCAATCCATTATTCTACCCTAACTCTCATACTCATTTGAGACCTATCCCTAAACTTATACCTAAAATAAACCCTAACCCTTATCCTAACCCTAAAAATACACCTAGCTCTAAACCTGACCCTTACCCTAAGCCTAACACACTAGACCTAGACATAAACCTAACCCTAAATCTACACCTAACTATAACACTAGACATAACATTAACCCTAGCCCTAATTCTAGACCTAACCCTACAAAAAACTCTAGCCTTCATCCTATCCCTAAATCTGACCTTAATCCTAACTCTAATGCTCAGTCTAACCTTAATTCTAACCCTCATCCTTTCTCTAAACCTAGTTATAACTCCATGCCTTACACTGAACATAACCAAAACACTAGTCCTAATGCTGGACCTAAGCTGAACACTAACCCTAGACCTAATTCTAGCCCTAATTTAGCCCATCCATAAATCTAACCATAACCCTAGCCCAATGACTAAAACTAACCCTAATTGTAACTCTGGTTCTTATATTAGCCATTGCCTGTACCCTATCACAAATGTAGACCTAATCTGAGTCATACACTTAGATTTAAGCCTAACCATAACCCTAACTCTAGCCCTAACACTAGCTCTAAGTCTATCCCTTACCTTAAGTGAAAAACTAACACTAACAGTAACCCTAGACCTATCAATAATCCTACGGCTAACAAAAACCCTAATGTTATGAATAGTCCTAACCCTAGCATTCACCTTAGGTGTAACATTATCCCAAACCCTAATGCTAACCCTGACCCTTATTCTGACCCTAACACTAACCCTAGGTCTAAACCTAGACCAAACCCTAAAACTAGCCATAGACCGAAACCTAATCCTAAAACTAGCTTTAACTCTAGGCCTAGACCTAAACATAAACCTAGCCCTAGCCCTAACCATAACCCTTAACCTAACCAAAACACTAACCCTACCCCTAAACCTAAACCTAGTCCTAATTCTGCTTGTAACCGCAATTCTAACTCTAACCCTAACACTGAACCTGCCTTTAGAGTAAACCTATCTCTAAACCTGACCCTACCTGAAAATCTAAACCTAGACTTAGCCATAACCCTAATCCTACAACTAGCCCTAAACATAACCCTAGCTCTTACATTACCCATAGCCTTAACCCTAGGCTAAAACCTAACACCAAAAATAGAGATAATCCTAAGTCTAAACCTAGCCTTAAGCATATCATTAACCCTAAAACTAGCCCTAACCATAACCTAACCCTCGCCTTAGTCCTAACCCTAGCTAAATGCCTAACCCTTACCTTAAACATAAACCTACACCTATCCCTAAAACTAACTCTAGTCCAAGCCCTAATTTTAACCTTAACCCTAGCCCTAAACCTAGCTCTAAACCTACCCATTACCCTAAACATAACCCTAACCCTATTGATAACCCTAGGCCTAGCCTGAACCCTAAAACTAACAAAAATCTAACCCTAGACCTAACAGTAAACCTGACACTCACCATAGACTTAACCCTAGCTCAAATCCTAACCCTTACAATAAACCTAAACATAACCATAACCCTAACCCTAAGCCTAAACCTCAATCTAACCCTAACCATAACCCTAAACCTACATCTAAACCTATCCACTACCATAACCCTAACCCTACCCTAACAATGACCTATCCCGAATCCTAACCCTAACCCTAACCATATTGTAATCTTATCCCTAGACCTAACAGTAAACCTAACCCTCATTTTAGCCCTAACTCTAGCTCAAAACCTAACCTTTATGCTAAACAAAACCCTAAACCTAACCCTAGTTTAACCCTAACCCTAACCCAAACTCAAGACCTATTATTAACCATAAACCTAGGCCTAAACTTAGCTCTAACTCTATACATTATACTAACCATAACTCTTACCATAAAGTGACCCTAGGCCTAACCCTAACCCTTTCGCTAACCCTAACCCAATCAATTACCCTAAACCTAACCTGAACTCTAAACAAAACAATATCACACCCTAGCCCACACCCTAATGCTAATTCGAGCCCTAAACCTTAACCCTAAACTCAACCAAATTCTAACACTGTCCCTGACCATAATAAATACCCTAGCTCTAAAGGTGACTCTTACCTAAACCTAACACTTACACTAGACCTAGCCATAACCCTAAATCTAAAAGTATCTCCAACCATAAGCCTAGACCTTACATTAGCCCTAACTGTAATTCTAGCCCTAAACCTAACATGAATCCCAGCCCTTATCCTAGCCCTAAACCTAGCCTTAATCCTAAACCTAACCATAACCCTAGCCCTAACCCTAGCCCTAATCTTAGCCCTAATTTAGCCCTATTTCTATTCCTAGCCCTAAGACTAATTTACCCTAGCCCCATCCCTAGTTCTAACCTAATCCCTTACCAGAACCCTAACCCAAGCCTTAACCCTAGCCCTAACCCTAGCCATATCCTTAGCCCTAGCCCTAAACTAGGTCTAACTTTAACTTTAGATCTATCTAAAGACCTCTCTATCCTATCCCTAAGCCTAACCCTAACCCTAAACCTAACTCTAAATATAACTCTAATCCTAAGCCTAAATATAAATCTAACCCTAGCCCTAAACCTAATGCTAATCCTAGCCCCAGCCCTAAAGCAAAACCAAGCCAAAGCCCTACCTCTAACCCTTAACCTAAACCAAACCCTAAACCTAACCTTAAACTTAGCCCTAATTCGAGTTTTAATCCAAACCCTAAAACTAACCCTGACCCTGATTCTGACCATAACACTAACCCTAGCTCTAAATATTACGTAACTCCAAACCTAAACCTAACACTAGACCTAGCTCAAATCCTAAAGCTAAATTTAGCCCAAAGCATAAACCTAGTACTTACATTACACATGACCCTAACCCTAGCACTAACTTAACCAAAAACCTACACTAATTCAAGCCCTAACCCGAGTTTTAACCCTAAACCTAAATGGAACCATAGCCCTAATCACAACCATAACCCTAGCCCTAAACCTAGCTCTAAACCTATCCATTGCCATAAGCATAACCCTAACCCTAAATTAAACCCTATCCCTAATCATAAACTTGTCCATTATCTTCAACCTAAACCTTAAACCTCACCCTATCATTACCCTAACTCTAACACTAACGCTAATTTGAGCCCTAACTTTATTTTTTTTTAATTTTTTTAAAGAGAGAGGGAGAGAGAGAGAGAGAGAGAGAGAGAGAGAGAGAGAGAGAGAGTTTTTTAATATTTATCTTTTTTGTTTTCGGCAGACACAACATCTTTATTTGTATGTGATGCTGAGGATCGAACCCAGGCCACACACATGCCAGGTGAGCACACTACTGCTTCAGTCACATACCCAGCCCTGAGTCCTAATTTTAACCTTAACCTTTCAAAAATCCTAACCCATACCAAGACCCTAATAATAGCCCTAGCTCTAAACCTGACCCTAACCCTAAACCTAAACCTTACACTACATGTAGCCATAAACCTAACACTAAAACTATCTTTAACCATAACCTTAGACCTGATATTAGCCCTAGCCCTAATTCTAGTCCTAACCCTTAAACAAAACCTAGTCCTCATCCTAGCCCTAAATCTAGCCTTAATCATAACCCTAACTCTAATGCTAGCCCTAACTCGAACCTTAACTCTCATCTTAGACCTAACCCAAGATCAAAGCCTAAACCTAAGCCTAAACATAACCCTATCCCTATACCTAACCATAACCCTAATCCCAGCCCTAATCCTATCATCAACCCTAGCCCTAACCCTAGTTCTAACCCTAGCCAATATCCTAACTCTAACCCTAACCCTAATGATAACCCTAGCCCTAACCGTAACCAAAATCCTACCCCAAACCATGAACCTAACCCTAGACCTAAACCATGCCGTAGCCCTAACCCTAACTCAAACCCTAACCCTTACCCTAAACCCAACAGTAAACCCAGCCCTAAAACTAAATTCAACCCTAAACCTAACCTTAACCCTGAAGCTAAACTTACATCTAACCCAATCTATTACCCTAAACATAAACCTAAACCTAATGAAAACCCTAGCCGTAACCCTAAACCTAAACCTGACCATAACCATAATCCTAACCCTAGACCTAACATTAAACCTAATTAATGCCCTAGGCCTAACCCTAATTCAAAACCTAAACTTTACACAAAACCTAACTATAAACTTACCCTAAGCTAGGGTTACTAGCCCTAACCCAAACCCTAACACTAAATCTAGCCCTAAACCTAACCATTACCCCAGCCCTAAACTTAGCTCTAACCCTATATATTATCCTTATGATAACCCTAATCCTAATGCTAACCCTAGGCCTCACCCAAACCCTATAGCTAACCCTAAACCTCTCCATTACCCTAAACCTAACCTGAACCCTAAACCTAATCCGATCCATAACCCTAATCCTAACCCTAATCCTAATGCTCATTTGACCTCTATCTCTAAACGTTAACCTAAAACAAACCCTAACGCTGATCCTGACCCTAAAAATACACCTAGCTCTAAACCTGATCCTTACCCTAAGCCTAACACTTACACTAGACCTAGGTATAAACCTAACCCTAAGTCTACCTCTAACTGTTACACTAGACCTGAATTGAGCCCTAGCCCTATTCTAGACCTAGCCCTACAACAAACCCTAGCCCTCATACTAGCCCTAAACATCGACTTAATCATAACCCTAACCCTAACCCTAGCTCTAACCATAATTCTAACCCTCACCCTAACTCTAAACCTAGCAGTAACACGATCACTTATTCTAAACATAACTATAACACTTGCCTTAACGTTAGGCCTAAGCTGAACACAAACACATAGCTCTAATCTTAGCCCTAATTTAACCCTATCCCTAAAACTAACCCTAACCCTAAACTTAAGACCAACACTAACTCTTGCCCTATCCCTATCCCTAGTTCTAACCTTATCCAATAATGTTACCATAACCCTTGCCCTATCCGTACACCTAGCCCTAATCGTAGATCTAATGCTAACTCCAAATCTAACCCTAAACCTAAGCCTAACACTAACACTAGTGCCCTATCCTTAGACCTAGCCCTAATCATAGATCTAATGCTAACTCCAAATCTAACCCAAAACCTAAGCCTAGCACTAACACTAGTCTTAACACTAAGGCTAATAATATAACTAAACTTAACCCTAAACCTAGGACTAAAACAAAACTGAGCAGTACCCTTAACCCTAAACCTTAACATAAAACAAACCCTAACTCTACACCTAGACCCAACCCTAGCCCTAGTTCTAGTCCTAACTCTCATCTTAAACTTACCCTGACCCAGACTCATATCCTAACACTCATCTAGCTCTAAACACCACCCCAAACTTAAATGAAACCTAAGAGTAACCCTAGCCCTAATTCGAGTCATAACCCTAACCTTAAAACTAATTCTGACCCTGACTCATATCCTAACATTCACCCTAGCTATAAATACTGCCCACACCTTAAAGCAAACACTAACAGTAAACCTAGCCCTTATTTGAGTCCTAACCCTAACCCTGAAACTAACCCTGACCCTGACTCATATCCTAAAAATAACCCTAACTCTACATATTACCCTAAGCTTAAACCTAAACCTAACACTACAGATACCCATAACCCTAACCCTAAAACTAAGCCTAACTGTAACCCTAGTTCTTACATTAGCCATTGCCCTAACCCTAACACAAAAACTAGCCCTAATCCGACCCCTAAACCTAGATTTAACCCTAACCCTAACCCTAACTCTAGCCCTAACCTTAAGTCTAAGGCTATCCCTTACCCTAAGCAAAACCCTAACCCTATTGGTATCCCTAGACCTATCCCTAATCCTTAGGCTAACAAAAACCCTAACCATATTAATAGTCCTAAACCTAGCCCTCATTCTAGCTCTAACGCTATCCCAAACCCTAATGCTAACCCTGACCCTTATTCTGACCATAACACTAACCCTAGGTCTAAACCTGGCCCAAACCCTAGACCAAACCCTAACACAAGCCATAGACTGAAACCTAATCCTACTTCTAGCCTTAACTCTAACCCTAGACCTAAACATAAACCTAGCCTTAGCCCGAACAATAACCCTAAACCTAACCCAAACAGTAAGCCTACACCTAGACCTAAACCTTGTCCTAATTCTGGCTGTAACCCTAACTCTACCTCTAACCCAAACACTGACCCTGCCTTTAGAGTAAACCTATCTCTAAACCTGACACTACCCGAAAATCTAATCCAAACACTAGTCCTAGCCATAACCCTAACCCTATATCTTGCCCTAAACATAACCCTAACTCTTAAGTTATCAATAACCCTAACCCTGGGCCTAAACATAACACAAAACCTAGAGCTAATCCTAGGCCTAAACCTAGCCCTAAGCATAACACTAACCCTAACTCTAGCCCTAAACCTAACTAACCCTTGCCTTAGTCCTAACCCTAGCTCAAAGCCTAACCCTTACACTAAACATAAACCTACACCTATCCCTAAATCTAAACCTAACTCTAGCCCTAATACTAACCTTAACCCTATCCCCAAACCTAGCTCTATACCTACCCTTTACATTAAACTGAATCCTAAACCTATTGATAACCCTAAGCCTGACCCTAAACTTAAACCTAACTGGAAAACTAACCCTATACCTAACAGTAAACCTCACACTTGCCATATACTTAACCCTAGCTCAAACCCTAACCCTTACCATAAACCTAAACATAACCATAGCGCTAACCCTAAGTATAAACCACAATCTAACCCTAACCATAACCCTAAGCCTACATCTAAACTTATTCATTACGCTAACACTAACCCTACCCCTAATGATTACCTAGACCTAATCCTAACCCTAACCATAATGGTACTGTAATCTTACCCCTAGACCTACCCCTAAACCTAACTCTCACCCTAGCCATAACCCTAGCTCAAAACCTAACCCTGATGCTAAACATAACCTTAACCCTAACCCTAGTTCTAACCCTAACCCTAACCCTAAGACCTATTCCTAACCATAAACCTAGCCCTAAACTTAGCTCTAACCCTATCCATTATACTAACCATAACCCATACACTAATGCGAACCCTAGGCCTAACCCTAACTCTATCACTAACCTAACACTATCAGTTACCCTAAACCTGAACACTAAACAAACCCTATCATTACCCTCACCCACACCTTAATAATAATTCAAGCCCTAACCCTAAACTCTAACCTCAACCAAACTATAAAACTGACCCTGAGCTTAAGGAATATCCTAGCTCTAAATCTGACCCTTACCCTAAACCTAACCCTTACAGTAGACCAAGCCATAACCGTAATTCTAAAACTATCCCCAACCGTAAGCCTAGACCTGGCATTACCCCTAGCCCTAATCCTAGCCCTAAAACTAACACAAATCCCAGCCCTTCTCCTAGCCCTAAACCTAGACTTAATCCTAACCCTATCCCTAACCCTATCCCTAATCTTAGGCCTAATTTAGCCCTATTCTTAACCCTATCCATAAACTTAGCCCTAAGACTAACTCTAACTCTCACCCTTGCCCTACACCTAGTTCTAACCCAATCCCTTACCAGAACCGTAATCCTAGCCCTAAACTAGCCCTAATTCTAGCCCTACCCTTAGCCCTAGCCCTAACCTAGAATAAACTTTAAATCTAACACTAACTCTAAGCCTAACCCAATCCCAAACTCTAACTCTAAATCTAACTTTAAACCTAAGCCTAAACCTAACCCTAAAACTAGCCTTAACCCAAACACTAATCTTAAAAGTACTCCTAATTCTAGCACTAGAACTAAAACAAAACCAAGCTATAACCCTAACCCTAACCCTTAACCTGAACCAAATCCTAAACCTAAACCTAAACTTAGCCCTAATTCAAGTTTTAAAACAAACCCTAAAACTAACCCTGACCCTGACTCTGAACATAACACTAACCCTATTTTTAAACATCACCCTAACCCTAAACCTAAACCTAACACTAGTTCTAGCCTTAACCCTAACCTAAATTTAGCCCTAATCATAAACCTGGTACTTACATTAGCCATAACCCTAACCCTAGCACTAACTTAACCCAAAAACTAGCCCTAAGCCAACCCGTAACCTGATTTTTAACCCTAACCCTAACAATAGTCTAATCATAACCATAACCCCTGCCCAACTCTAGCTCTAACCCTATACATTGCCATAATCATAACTTTAACCCTAAAACTTACCCTTGACCTAAACCTACAACTATCTCTAATCCTTAATCTATCCATAAACCTAAATCAAACCTAAACCCTAAACCTCACCCTATCATTACCCTAACACTAACCTTTAATTCTAACTTGAGCACTAACTTTAAACCTTAACCTATCCCAAACCCTAAACCAGACCCTGACCCTAAAAATACCCCTAGCTCTAAACCTGACCCTAACCCTAAACCTAACCCTTACACTACATGTAGCCATAAACCTAACACTAAAACTATCTTTAACCATAACCCTAGACCTGATATTAACCCTAGCCCTAATCCTAGCCCTAACCCAAAACAAATCCTAACCCTCATTCTTCTTTAAACCCAGCATCAATCATAACCCTAACCCTAACCATAGACCTAACCCTAATTCAAAACCTTACCCTACATCTAAACCTAGCTATAATGCCATCTATTACCCTAAACTTAAACCAAACCCTAACCCTAATGCTAGGCCTAAACTGAACAGTAACTCTAGCCCTAATCCTAACTCTAATTCAACCCTATCCCTAACCCTAGCCATAACCCTTGCCTAATCTTTATTCCTAGTCCTAACTCTAGATCTAACCCTAATTGTAAATCTAACACTAACCCTAAGCATAAGCCTATCATTAACACTAGCCCTAAACCTAATGCTAAACATAAAACTAGCCCTAGCCCTAACCCTAGCAGTAGAACAAAACTGAGCAATAGCCCTAATACTAAACCTAAACTTAAAACAAACCTTAGCACTACACCTAGACATAACCCTAGTCCTAATTCAAGTCCTAGACTTAAGCTTAATACTAACCCTGACTCTGACTCATATCCTAAAATTCACCCTAGCTCTAAACACCACCCTAACCTAAAACCGAACACTTACAGTAACCCTAGCCCTAATTTGAGTCCTAACCCTAAACCTAAAACTAACCGTGACCCTCACTATTAACCTAACACTAACACTAGCTCTAAATATCACTCTAACCTTAAACCTAATCCTAACACTAGAGGTATAACTCCTAACTATACCCCTAAAATTAACCCTAATTGTAACCCTAGTTCTTACATTAGCCATTGATGTAACCCTAGCCCTAATGCAAACACAGAAACTAGCCTTAATCCAAGCCCTAAACCTAGCTTTAACCCTAACCCTTGCCCTAACCCAAACCCTAACCTTATCCCTTTCCTTCAGCCAAACCCTAACACTAATGCTAACTCTAATCCTTAACCTAACCCAAATCCTAACCCTATTACTAGTCCTAAACCTAGCCCTCATTCTATCTGTGACCATCACCCAAACCTAAACCTATCCCTGACCCTTATTGTGACCCTAACACTAATCCTAGGTCTAAATCTGAACCAAAACCTAACACTAGCCCTACCAGTAACCTTATACCTAAACCGAATCCTAACACTAGGCCTAGACCTCAACCTAATCCTAAATCTAGCATAACTCGAGCCCTAGACATAAAGAAAAACCTTGACATAGCCCTAACAATAACCCTTAGCCTAAGCCAAACACTAACCCTTCCTCTAGACTTAAACCTAAACCTAATTCTGGCTTTAAACATAACCATAATCCTAACTTGAACACTGACTCTGACACTATCACTAACCGCCTGTAAATATCACCCTAACACTAAACCTAAACCTAAAACTATACCTAGCCCAAACATTAACCCTAAACTAGAATTAATCAGAAGAAGTTCTTACATTAGCCGTAGCCCTAACCTATGACAAAACCTAGCCGTAATCCAAGCCGTAACTTAGCTTTAACCCTAAAGCTAACCCTAACCCTAACCATAGCCCTAAGTCTAACCCTAGACGTAATCCTAAGCATAACCCAGCCCTAACCCTAGG
The DNA here is from genome assembly GCF_047511675.1 of Marmota flaviventris. Lineage (NCBI taxonomy): Eukaryota > Metazoa > Chordata > Mammalia > Rodentia > Sciuridae > Marmota > Marmota flaviventris. Next base: position 40,613,620 of record NC_092516.1, on the reverse strand, counting down.
TATATCCTATCCATTACCCTTATAATAACTCTAAACCTTAGGCAAACCCAGACCAAACCCTAATTCTATCCATAACCCTAACCCTATCCATTACTCTACACTTAACCTGAACCCTAAACTAAAGACTATCATTACCCTATCCTTAACAATAATCCTAATTTGAGCCTTAACCCTAAAACTTAAACTAACAAAAACCCTAACACTGACCCTAACCCTAATAATAGACCTAGCTCTAAACCTGACCCTAATGATAAACCTAACCCTTACAATAGACCTAGCTATAAACTTAACCCTAAATGTATTCCTAACTGTAACCCTAGACCTGACATTATCCCCAACTCTAATACTACTTCTATCCCTAACACAAACTTAGCCCACATCCTAGCCATAAACCTAGCCTTTTCACAAACCTAACCCTAACCTTAATTCTAACTCTCACCTTAGTCCTAAAACTGGCTATAATCCCATCCTTTACCCAAAACCTAACCCTAATCCTAACACTAACACTAACCATAGCTCTAACCTTAGGCCTAACCCTAACACTATACCTAGCCCTAATCCCAGCCCTAATTTAGATCTATCTTTAGCCATAACCCTAACCCTAACACTTGCCCTAAGACTAACACTCACCCTACTCCTACACCAAATTCTAAACCTATCCCTTATCATCACCCCAAACATAGCCCTATCTCTAGCCCTAACCTTAGCCCTATCCTTAGCCTTAGCTCAAACCCTAGATCTAAACATAACCCTGACCCTAACATTAATCCTAGCTCTAAAAATCATCATAATCATAAACCTACCCTAACACTAGTCCTAGCCATAACCTTAACCCTATAACTAGCACTAATCATAACCCTAGTTCGTACATTACCTGTAGCCTTAACCCGAGCCCTAAAGTAACCCAAAACCTAGCCTTAATGAGTCTTAAACCTATATTTAAATCTAACCTTATACCTAACCTAATCAAAACAAAAGTCCTAATCCTATACATAACCCTAATCCTACCCTTGGGTCTAACCCTATCCAATACCCAAACAATAACCCTAACACTTATGCTAAATCTAGGCCTAAACCTAACCCTATCCATTACACTAAAACACATCTAAACCCTAAACCTAACAGTGTCATTAACCTAACACTAAACCTAATGCTAATTTGAAACCTAAACCTAAACCCTAACCTAAACCAAACCCTAACATTCAACCTGACCCTAATAATAACACTATCTCTAAACCTGACCCTTACCCTAAACCTAACCCTTACCCTGGACCAAGCCATAAACAACACTAAATCTATCCCTAACTGTAACCTTGGACCTGACATTAGCCTTATCCCTAATACTAGCCCTAACTCTAACACAAACACTAGCACTCATCCTAGCCCTCAGTCTAGCCTTAATCATAACCCTAAACCTAACCCTAGCCATAACCCTAATATTAACCTTCGCCCTCGCTTTCAACCTAGCTATAATCTATTCCCTTACCCTAAACATAACCCTAACTCTAACCCTAACCCTAGGCCTAAACCTAACACTAACTGTAGCCCTAATTTAGCCCTATCCCTAACCCTAACCATATGCCTAAGACTATCACTAGCCCTATCACTAGTTCTAACCCTATTCCTTACCATAACATTAACACTAGCCCTAACCCTAATCCTAACCCTTGCCATATGCTTAGCCCTAGCCCTAACCATAGATCAAAACTTAACTCAAATATAACCATAACACAAAACCTAAGCTAACAATTATTAAAACATTTATAGTTACACCCTATGTCTACAAATGTTGGCTTCAATTATTATTTAGAATATAGTCATTAGTTTCATAAAAGGCATACCATTTCTGATGGTATAAAGAGAACTGAGAGTCAGGGGTAGGACTCTATGTTAAGAAGGAAAGGTGTGAGGGTATGGGATTAATCTAACTCAGCAAATTGGAGGAGAACAGTAATGAATAGACAGGGGTAATTTACAGAAAAAAAATGTATAAATTCAAATTCCTTATCTGTATTCATAAAATTACCCTATGTATAAATAGTAAACGTTGAGAGGTTGAAAGTGGGATAGAGGAAGGAAGAAAAAAGAGGGAAAAAACAAGGAAAGAAAGAAAGTGAGGGAAAAATTAAGAGAAAATAAAGGGGGTTGAGGTGGGGCCTATGCAATTCCTTTATATTATACTATTCTGGTGATTCAGTTCTTAAAGTTCAATTTCATGCAAAGTTCTTGGTTTCATATATGTTGAGGCTGTGAGGAGAAGATGGGGCAGTGTAGAGGAGAAAAAATGAGAAGAGTGAGAAAAGTAAGAAAGAAAAAAAGTCTCTCAGAAATTTATTTCCTTTTCTTACAGTAGGTGGAGTTGTCTATTCCTAGCTTGAGTATCTGTGCTCAGGGTGGTGGAGGTAGCCAGTGTCAGAGGGCTTGAGTTTCTACATGGAGCCTCCCTACTCTTAGTCTCTGAGTTGGAAACCAGGTGCCTGTACAATTTCTGTTCCACATGGATAGCTATGTTCCCTGAAAGCTTATGAGAAAAATCTTGAGTTATCACAGATGGAGGTAGGGGAGTTGGAAATCTGGTACCTGAGCAGCCCCAGAACTGAGCTGGTAGCCATATCCACTGATAGATGGTGAGTAAGGTTTTCCAAGATGGATTCCATCTGTTACACATGTAGGGTGTTTGGTGAGGTGAGTGGTTCTGGGGTGAAATTGTGTCATGTCCAGAACTTGGTCTGGTGACCCGCAAGCAATGCCTCTGGGTTCTGTGCTGCCTTCTGTCTGAGCTGAGAGCACTTATGAGGCCGAGACTTCCTTCTGAGCCAAGAGCGCACGCACAAACCAAGACTTCTGTCTGCACCTAGAGCTCACATGCGGTTCAGACTTCCATCTGCACCAAGAGGAACAACGTGACCAAGCCTTCTGTGTGTGCCAAGAGCACCTGCACAGCCCTAGTTTTCTTCAAATTTCTATGATAGTGAGAAGGATTCATCTTTTACTTAGTCATGTTTGGGCCTTCTTGGTTCAATGGTTTGCTGTCAGGAACAGTTTGTATTTTAAGGTTTCCCTTCATTATGGCTTATTGATATGAATAAAAGTCTAGCTGGAAATCAAACAGGGTTTGTAGAAGGTGCTTGAAACCTCACACAATCAGTTCTCTGTGGGCACTCTCTGGTTTCTTTCTTTTGAAGGTAGGCTAAAGCTGAAGCATGCAAAAGAAGTGTATCTGAGAGCCCTTAAGGAGAAAACAGAGAAATATGTATGTACTGAAATAAGTCTCCCAATGATTTGATCAGATTTCTTTGCTACTGCACAGTGTTCATCATTTAGCTTGCCACACTAGGCTCCCCAAGTTTGGGACTTTTAGGGTCAATGGTTTTAAATACTGGTATGAGTTAGGGTTATAATTAGGGTTAGGATTAGGTTTAGAGCCAGTGTTAGAATTAGAATTTTTTTTTTTTTCAAATTTCTTTGATACTGGGCTGGATTCATCTTTTTTTCTACCCTTACTGTGATCCTCAGTTTTGGGACTTCTGGGTTCTGTGGTTTGCTATCAAGAAAAGTTTTCACTTTCATTTTTACCTACATGGGTAAATGAAAATAAAGCTTGATACCAAACACGAGTTGATTTGAAAGATTTCTTGAAACTCAATCAGTTCTTAGTGTGCGTTCTCTGGTTTGTTTCTTATGAAAGTAGCCCCATGCTGAAATAGAAAGAAGTAGTTTTATGTTTGAGTGCTTTAGGAGCAAGCTTCAATATTTTTTGGTCAAATTACTTTGATACTGTACAGGATTCATCCTTTACCTAGTCTTAGTAGGATTCCCAATTTTGGGCCTTTAAGTTCAATGGTTCCGATTCATTTTCAGAAATAGTTTGAATTTTTATTTGTCACTTCATTTTGGCATATAGGTGTGAATGACAATGAAGCTGGAAATCACACAGTGTTGGTACTAGCTGCTTGATATGTCATACACTAAATTAGTTCTCTGTTTGCACTCTCTGCTTTCTTTCTATTAAATATAAGCCAAAGGAGAAATATGCAAAAACAACTTTATCCAAGAGCACTTTAGGAGACAACAAGGAAATAAACATGTAATGAACTACCTCCTACAATTATTTGGTGAGATTTATTTGATACTGTGCATGATTCATTTCTTAGCTTGCCTCACTAAGTTTCACAACTTTGGGACTTCTGTGATCAAAGCTTATCCAAACAGGTTAGGGTTAAGGTTATGGTTAGTGTTAGGGCTAGGTTTAGACCTAGTGTTAGGTTTAGAGTCAGTTTTGTTCAAATTTCTTTGATACTGGGCAGGATTCATCTTTTACCTAGCCTTACAATGTTCCCCAGGTTTGGGCCTTCTCAGATCAATGGTTTGCTGATGATAACAGTTTATGTTTTAAGGTTTCACTTTATTTTGACCTAAATGGTAAAGGGAAATGGAGCTCAAAATCAAATAGTGTTGGTGCTAGCTCTTTCAAACTTCACACATCCATCAGTTCTCTGTGTGCTCTCACTGATGTCTTCCTTGTGAAAGTATCCTAAGCTGAAGCATACAAAAACAACTTTATCCAAAAGCACTTTAGGATAAAACAGGGAAATATGCATGTACTGAACTACCTCAACCAATTATTTGATCAAATTTCTTTTATTCTGCACTGGAATCATCAATTACTTTGCTCCCCTGGCCTCCCCAATTTTGGGGCTTATATGACCAAAGGCTCTCTAAACAGTATAGGGTTAGGGATATGTCTATGGTTGGAGAGAGTTTTAAGGTTAGAGTTCGTTTTTAGAAATTTATCTTTAATACTGGGAAGGATTTATCTTTGACATAGCCTTACTTTGTTACCCAGATTTGGGCCTTTTTCGTTCAGCAGATCACTGTCAGGAACAGTTTGTATTTTAAGGTTTCACTTTATGTTGACCTGTATGGCTAAATGGAAATGGAGCTGGAAATCAAACTGGGTTGATGCTAGCTACTTAAAACTTCATACACTCAATCAGTTCTCTGTGGGCACTGTCTGGTCTTTTCCTTGTGAATGTTTCCCTAAGCTGAAGCATGCAAAAAGAATTTATCAGACAGCACTGTAGGAGAAAACAGGGCAATATGTATGTACGGAAATTCCTCTTCCAATTACTTAGTCAGATAACTTGAATATTGGCAGGACTCATCTCTTAGCTTACCCTACTAGTTGCCCCATATTTGGGACTTCTATCACAAAGATTGTCTAAACAGGTTTGGTTAGATTTAGGGTTAGGTTTAGGGCTAGGTTAAGAGCTAGTTTTAGGGTTAGAGTTAGTTTTGTTCAAATTTCTTTGATATGAGCAAGTTTAATCTTTATGTAGCCTTACTATTTTCCCCAGATTTTTGCCTTGATTCAATGGTTCACTGTAAAGAACTGTTTTTTTTAAGGTTTCACTTCATTTTGACATATATGGGTTAATGGAAATGCAGCTGGAAATCAAACAGTGTTGGCACTAGCTGCTTTAAACTTCACACACTCAATAAGTTCTTTGTGGGCACTCTCTGGTTTTTTCCTTGCAAAACTATACCAAAAATGAAGCATGCAAAAACAACTGTAGGTGAGAGAACTTTAGGAGAAAACAGTTTTCTATGCATGTACTAAACTACTTCCCCCAATCATCTGGTCATATTTCTTTATACTGCACAGGATTTATATCTTAGCTTGCCCCACCTGGCTCCACAACTTTGAGACTTCTATGATCAAAGGTTTTCTGAAAAGGTTAGGGTTAGTCTTATGATTAGAGTTATGGCTAGTTTTAGACCTAATGTTAGAGTTAGAGTTTGTCTTGTTCAAATTTCTTTGATACTGAACAGGATACATTTTTACTTAGCCTTAATATGTTCCCCAGATTTCAGCCTTCTTGGTTCAATGCTTTGCTGTCAGGAACAATTTGTATTTTATGGATTCACTTCATTTTGACCTACATGGGTAAATGGACATGCAGCTGGAAATCAAACAAGTTTGGTGCTAACTGCTTGAAACTTCACACACTCAATTATTTCTCTGTGGGAAGTCTTTGGTTTCTTCCTTATGAAAGTAGTTCTAAACTAAAGCATGCAAAACAAATTTATCCAAGAACACTTTAGGAGAAAACAGTGAAATGTGCATGCACTGAAATCCTTCACCCAATCATTTTGTCAGATTTCTTTGATACTGAGCAGGATTCATCTGTTTGCTTGCCCCACTAGGCTTCCCAGTTTAGGACTTATATTATCAAAGATTCTCTAAACAGGTTAGTGTTTGATTTAGGGTTAGGGTTAGGGCTAGGTTTCAACCTAGTGTTAGGGTTAGAATTTGTTTTGTTCAAATTTTTTTTTGATACTGGGCAGGATTCATTTTTTCCTATCCTTACTATACTCCCATGTTTGGTCCTCCTAGAAAAAAGTCTTCACTCTCTGGAAGATTTTCAATTTTCATGATTTACTTCATTTTGCCCTATAGGGGTGAATGGAAATGGAGCTGGAAATTAAACAGGGTTTGTGCTAGCTGCTTGAAACTTCACACACTCAATCAGTATTCTGTGTGCACTCTGTTTTTATCCTTGTGAAAGTAGACATAAGCTGAAGCATAAAAAACAACTTTATCCAAGAGCACTTTATGAGAAACAGGGAAACATGCATGTAGTGAACTACCTCCCCCAATTATTTGCTCATATTTCTTTGATACTGCACAGGATTCATCAATTAGCCTAGGTGCCCCAAATTGGGACTTCTATGATAATAGGTTCTCTAAATAGGTGTTGATTATGGTTAGGGCTAGGATTATATCTAGTGTTAGAGTTAGAGTTAATTTTGTTTAAATTTATTTGATTCTGGGCAGGATTCACCTTTTCCTAGGCTTACTATGTTCCTCAGGTTTGGGCCTTCTTGATTTAATGGTTCACTGTGAGGAACAGTTTGAATTTTGAGGTTTCACTTCATTTTGACCTATATGGGTAAAGGGAATTGGAGCTCAAAATCAAAGAGGGTTAGTGCTAGCTGCTTGAAACCTCACACAGACAATCAGTTCTCTGTGTGTACTCTTTGGTTTGTTCTTTGTGAATATAGCCCTATGCTAAACCATGTGAAGCAACTGTATCTGAAAGTACGTTAGTGGAAAACAGGGAAATAGGCATGTACTGAACTACCTCCCCCAATTATTTGTCCAGATTTCTTTGATACTGTGCCGGATTCATATGTTAGCCTGCCCCACTAGGCTCCACAAGTGTGGGACTTCTAGGATCAAAGGGACTATAAACAGGTTAAGGTTAGTGTTAGGGTTAGTGTTAGGACTAGGATTTGACCTAGTGTTAGGGTTAGAGTTCTTTTTTTTTTTTTTTTTTTCAAATTTCTATGATACTGTGTAGGATTCATCTTTTTCCTATTTTGACTATACTCCAAATGTTTGGGCTTCCTACATAAAGGGTTTGCGTTCAGGAACTGTATCAATTTTCATATTTCTCTTCTTTTTCCCCTATAGGGGTGAATGGAAATGAAGCTGGAAGTCGAACAGGGTTTGGGCTAGCTGCTTGAAACCTTACACATTCCATCAGTTTTTAGTGAGCATAATCTGGCGTTTCCAATGGAAGTAGCCCTAAGATGAAGTAGAACGAAACAGCTTTATCTCTGAGTGCTTTAGTAGCAAGCAAAATACACATGTACTGAAAGAGCTTTGAATTTTTTTGGTTGGATTACTTTGATACTGTACAGGATTTATCCTTGACCTAGCTTCAGTAGGCTCCCCAAATTTGGGCCTTCAAGGTTTAATGGTTCACTCTTAGGAACAGTTTTAATTTTTTGGTTTCATTTCATTATGGCCTATAGGTGTGAATTGAAATGGAGCTGGAAATCAAACAGGGTTGGTGCTAGCTTCATGAAACTTCAAACACTCAATCAATTCTCTGTGGGCACTCTTTTTATTTTTTATTTTTTTTTGTGTGTGTGTGTGAAAGTATCTTAAGCTGAAGCATAAAAAACAATTTATCCAAGAGCACTTTAAGAGAAAAACAGGGAAATATGAATGTACGTAGCCCAATTATTTCATCAGATTTTGTTGATACTGTGCAAGATTAATCTGTTAACTTGCACTGCTAGGCTCCCCAAGTTTGGACTTCTATGATCATAGGTACTCTAAACAGGTTAGAATTAGGTTAGGGTTGGGTTAGATCTAGTGTTAGAGGTAGAGAGAGTTTTGTTCTAATTTATTTCATACTTGGCAGAATTAGTCTTTTACCTAGATTTACTATTTTTCCCAGGTTTGTGCCTTCTTGCTTCAGTGGTTTGCTGTCAGTAAGAGTTTGTATTCTTAGATTTCCTTCATTTTGACCTATACGGGTAAATGGAAATGGAGCTTGAAATCAAACAGGGTTGGTGCTCGTTGCTTGAAACTTCAATCGGTTCTCTGTGGGCACTCTTGGATTTTTCCTTGTGAAAGTATCCCAAAGATCAAGCATGCAAAAACAAATCTATGTGAGAGCATTTTAGGAGACAATAGGAAAATATGCATGTACTGAACTACCTCCCCCAGGCATTTGGTCAAATTTTTTTGATACTTGCAAGATTTATCTGTTTGCTTGCCTCACTAGGATCCACAACTTTGAGACTTCTATGATCAAAGGTTTTCACAGGTTAGGGTTAGGCTTATTGTTAGAGTTAGGGCTAGGGTTAGACCTAGTGTTAGGGTTAGAGATTGTCTTGTTCAAATTTCTTTGATACTGGGCAGGATATATTTTTACCTAGCCTTACTGTGTTCCCCAGGTTTCAGGCTTCTTTGTTCAATGCTTTTCTGTCAGAAGCAATTTGTATTTTATGGCTTCACTTCATTTTGACCTACATGGGTAAATAGACATGAAGCAGGAAATCAACCAATTTTGGTGCTAAATGCTTGAAACTTCACACACTCAATCAATTCTCTGTGGGCACTCTCTGCTTTGTTCCTTGTAAAATTATTCCTAAACTGAAGCTTGCAATACAAATTTATCCAAAAGCACTTTATGAGAAAACAGGGAAATATGCGTGTACTGAAATACTTCCCCCCAAATATTTTGTCAGATTTCTTTGAAACTGCCCATGATTCATCTGTAAGCTTGGCCCGCTAGGCGACCCAATTTTGAAACTTCTATGATCAAAGGTTCTTTAAACAGTTTAAGGTTAGAGTTAGTGTTAGGACTAGGGTTAGACCTAGTGTTAGTATTACAGTTAGTTTTTTTTTTTTTCAAATTTCTATGATACTGGGCAGGATTCACCTTTTTCCTATTTTTACTATACTCCAAATATTGAGGCCTCCTACGTAAAAGGGTTCACTCTCAGGAACAGTTTCAATTTTCATGTTTCTCTTCTTTTTACCCTATAGGGGTGAATGGAATTGAAGCTGAAAATCAAACATTGTTTGTGCTAGCTCCTTGAAACTTCAAAAACTCAATCAGTTCTCAGTGAGGATTCTCTGATTTATTTCCTGTGGAAGTAGCCCTAAGCTAGTTTTGTTCAAATTTTGTTGATACCAGGTAGGATTAATCTTTTACCTAACCTTAATATGTTTCCCAGGTTTGGTCCTTCTTTGTTCAATGCTCACTTTCAGGAACAGCTTGTTAGGGTTAGGGCTAAAATCAAGTTAGGGTTATGGCAAGTTTTAGGATTAGCTTTATCATTAGGGCTAGTGTTAGGGTTTGGTTTAGGATTATGGTTACGGTTAAATTTAGAGTTAGGTTTAGATTTAGAGTAAGGTTTAGATCTAGGGTTAGAGTTAGGGCTAAGGATAAAACTAGGGCTAGGGCTAGGGCAAGAATTAAAGTTAGTCTTAGCACTAGGATTAGGGCTACGGTATGTTTAAGGTTTCACTTAATTTTGACTTATATGGGTAATTGGAAATGAAGCTGGATAACAAACAGGGTTTGTGTTAGCTGCTTGAAACTTCATACACTCAATAAGTTTTTCTTGGGCACTCTCTGGTTTCTTCCTTGTGAACGTAGCCCTATGCTGAAGCTTGCAAAGCATAGGTTTATGGTTAAGATGTTGTTTAGAGCCAGAGTTAGTGTTAGGGTCAGAGTCAGGGTCAGGGTTAGTTTTAGGGTTAGGGTTAGAACTCGAATTAGGGCTTAATTTAGTGCTAGGTGTAGGGTTAGTGTTTGGTTTAAGCTAAGGGTTAGGGTTAGGGCTATGGGTTGGTTTTGTTTTATGGCTAGGGCTAGTGTTAGGGCTGGATTTTGGTTTAGCATTAGGGTTAGGGGTAGTGTTAGGGTGAGGTTTAGGTGTAGAGTTAGGGTTAGATTTAGAGTTAGGGTTAGATCAAGGTTTAGGGCTAGGGCTAGGGTTAGAGCTAGGTTTAGTTTTATGGTAAGGGATAGGGTTAGAACTAAGGATACAGCCAGGATGAGAGTTAGAGTTTGTCTTAGGACTAGGCTTAGGATTAGAGTTAGGGTAAGGAATAAATTAGGGCTAGGATTAGGGCTAGGGTTATTGTTTTGGTTAGGCCTAGTGTTAGGGCTACGTTAGGGTTAGCATTGGAGTTAGGGTTATGTTTAGGGGAATTGGTGGAGCTATAGCTAGCTTTAGGGCTAGGGCAAGGTTTAGAATTAAGATTAGGGCTAGTGTTAGGGTTCAGGTTATGATTAAGACTAGGTTGAGGGCTAGGATGAGGGCTAGGGTTTCTGTTAGGGTTAGGGCTAGGATTAGGGCTAGGACTAATGTCAGGTCTAGAGTTATGGTTAGGCATAGTTTTAGGGTTAGTTTATGGCTAGGTCTAGTTAAGGGTTACGTTTAGGGTAAGAGTCAGGTTTAGAGGTAGAGGTATTATTAGGGTTAGGGTCAGGGTTAGTGATTCATTTAGGTTATAGATTTGGTTTAGGGCTTGAATTAGAATTAGGGTTAGATAGGTATGGGGTCAGTTTAATGGATAGAATTAAGTTTAGGTTCAGTTAAGGTTTAGGGTAATGGATGGGTTAGGTTTAGCGATAGGGTTAGGGTTATCATTAAATTTAGTGTTATGTTTAGTGTAATGGATAGGTTTAGAGCTAGGGTTAAGGCTAGGTTATGGTTTGGAGTAAGTCTAGGATTAGGGTTAGGTTTAGGGATAGGGCTAGGATTAGAGTAAGTATTATGGTTAGGGTAAGTGTTAGGGTTAGGGCTAGGGTTATGGTTAGGTTAGAGTAAGTGATAGTGTTTGAACTTAAACCTAACCCTTGCCCTAGCTAGAAATTGGGCTAGGGAAAGTGTTAGGTTTAAGTTTAGGTCTAGGGTTATATTTACGGTTAGGGATTGGTTTAGGGTTATGGTTATGGCTAGGGTTTTCATTATGGTTAGGGTAATGGATAATGTTAGATTTAGGGTAAGTGTTAGGGTTAAGGTATGTGTTAGGGCAAGGTTAGGATTAGATTTATTGTAAGACTTAATGTTTTAGCTAGGGATAGGGATATGGTAAGGGTTAGGTTTAAGGTTCAGTCTAGGATTGCATTTATGGTTAGGGTTAGGTTCAGTGTTAGGTATACAGTTATAATTAGGGTTAGTTTAAGTGTTAGAGTAATGGATAAGGTTAGAGCTAATGTTCAGGCTAATATTAAGATTAGGATTATATATAGGGTTAGGGTTTAGGATAGGATTAGGGTTATGAGTAGAGTAAGCATTAGATTTTGAGATAGGGTTATGTGTAAGGGGATGGTTAGGGTTAGGGTTAGGGCTAGAGCTAGGGTTAGGGTTAGGGTTATGCTTAGTGCTAAGTTAAGGACTAGGATTAGGGTTAGGTTTTGTGTTATGTTTAGGGCTAGTTTTAGGGTTAGGGTTATGGCTAGGTCTAGTGTTATGTCTAGTTTGTGTGTTATGGTCAGGTTTAGAGCTAGGTTTAGTGTTAAGGTCAGGGTCTGTGTTCGGGTTAGGGTTAGTGTTAGAGTTAGAGCCAGGAGTAGGACTAGGATTAGGTCTAGGGGTAGAGTTAGTGTTTGGTTTGTGTTAAAATTTATTTTTAGGGCTGTGGCTAGGTTTTTGTTTAGGTCTAGGTCTAGGTATATATATATATATATATATATATATATATATATATATATATATATATATATATATATATATATATATATATATATATATATCACTATATTAAGGATTAGTGTTTGGACTAGGGCTAGTGTTAGGGTTAGGTATAGTATAGGATTACCGGTAGGCTTAGTGATAGGGTTTGGTTTAGGGTTAGGGTCAGGTTTAGACCTAGGGTTAGTTTTAGTGTCAGAATAAGGGTCAGGGGTAGTGGTAGAGCTAGAATGAGGGCTAGGGTTAGGTATAGTAACATGTTAGAGTTTAAGTTAGGCTAAGGATCAGGGTTAGGACTAGGATTGGCATTTGGTTTAGGGTTTGGCTTAGGTTAAGGGAAAGTGTTAGAGCTAATGTTAGAGCTAGGGTTAGAGTTAAGGTTATGGCTAGTGTTTGCATTAATTTTAGGGTTAAAGCTAGGGTTAGGGCTCAGATTAGGTGTAGGATTTGTGATAGGGTTAAGATTAGGGTTAACCAATGACTACTATTCAAACTAAGGTTTCGAATAGGGTTAGTTTTAGGGTTAGTATTAAGGCTAGGTCTAGTGCTAGGTTTCATTTAAGGTGCAAGGTTTCATTTAAGGTTAGGATTATGTTTAGAGCTAGGGTGTTAGAGTTAGTGTCAGGGTCAGGGTTAGTTTTAGAGTTAGGGTTAGGGCTAGGTGTATGGTTAGGGTTTGGTTTAGGTTAAGGTTTAGGGTTAGAGTTATGGCTTGGTTTTGTTTTATGGCTAGGGCTAGGGGTAGGGCAAGTTTTAGAATTAGCATTATGGTTAAGGCTAGTGTTAGGGTTTGGTTTAGGATTATGGTTATGGTTAAATTTAGCTTTAGATTTAGAGTTAGCTTTAGATCTAGGGTTAGGGCTAGGGGTAAGGGTAAAATTAGGGCTAGGGCTAGGGCGAGATTTAGAGTTAGTCTTATCACTAGGTTTAGGTTTAGAATAGGACTAAATTAGGGCTAGGATTAGTGCTAGGATAAGTTAGGCCTAGTGGTAGAGCTAGGGTTAGGATTAGGTTTAGGATTATCATTAGGTTTAGGGTTTTGGTTAGGTTTAGGTTAAGGAATGGGGTTATAGGTAGGTTTAGGCTTGGGTGAGGGTAAGAATTAGGCTTAGGGCTCAGGTTATGTTTTGGGTTATGATTAAGGCTAGGTTTAGTGCTAGGATTAGGGCTAGGACTAATTTCAGGTCTAGAATTATGGTTAAAGATATTTTTGGGTTAGTTTTACTGCAACGTCTAGTTTAAGGGTAAGGTTTATGGTTAGGGTCAGTTTTAGAGCTAAAGGTATTATTAGGGTCAGGGTCACGATTAGTGTTTGTGATAGGTTAGGGTTTAAATTTGGCGCTTGAATTAGTATTAGAGTTAGGATTAGGGTAATAATAGGTTTAGGTTTAGGTTTTAGGTTAGGTTTACAGTAATGGATAGGGTTAGGATTAGGGATAGGGTTAGGTTTAGGCCTAGGGTTAGCATTAGCGTTAGAGTTATGTTTAGGGTAATGGATAGGTTTAGAGATAGGGTTAAGTCTAGTATTATGGTTATTATAAGTGTTAGTGTTAATTTTAAGGTTAGGGTTAGGGTTAAAACTCGGTTTAGGGCTCAGATTAGGGCTAGGTTTTGGAGTAAGTTAGGGCTAGGGTTAGTATTATGGCTAAAGTAAGTACTAGGATTACAATTTGGGCTAGTTTTAGGGATAGGGTTAGGGCTAGGTCTAGTGTTATATTTAGGTTTAGGGTTAGGGTGATGTTAAAAGCTAGGTCTAGTATTATGGTCAGAGTCAGGTTTAGGGTTTGTTTTACGGTTTGGCTTAAAACTCAAATTATGTCTAGGGTCAGGGCTAGGTGTAGGGTTAGGTTTTGGTTTAGTTAAGTGTTAGGATTAGGGCTAAGGCTCAGTTTTGTATTAGGTCTAGGACTAGTGTTAGGGCTAGATTTAGGAGTAGAGCTAGGGTTAGGGTTAGGGCTAGTGTTAGGTTTAGTTTTAGGGTTAGGGTTAGCTTTAGATTTAGAATTAGGGTTAGATCTAGGGTTATGGCTAGGACTATGGAAAGGGCTAGGGTTAGGCCTAGGGTTAGGGATAGGTTTAGAACTAGGTTTAGGGCTATGGTGAGAGTTAGACTTAGTCTTATGGCTAGGGTTAGGGTTTTGGTTAGTAATAGGGCCAAATTAGGGCTAAATTAGGATTAGGATTAGTGTTAGGATTAGGCCTAGTGTTAGGGTAATGATTAAGACTATGTTTAGGGCTAAAATAAGGGTTAGGGTTTGTGTTAGTGTTAGGCTAGGATTATAGCTAGGGATAGTGTAAGGGTTAGGTTTAGCCTAAGAGGTTTAGACCTAGGGGAGTTATTATGATCAGGGTCAGGGTTAAGATTTGTTTAGGTTTGAGTCTATGGTTAGTGATCGAATTAGCATTAGGGTTAGGGTTAGGGTAATGATAGGGTTAGTTTTAGGGTTCAGGTTAGGTTTAGGGTAATTGATAGGGTTAGGGTTAGAAATAGGGTGGGGCCTAGGGTTAGCATTAGTATAAGGTTTATGTTTAGGATAATGGATACAGTTAGAGTTAATTTTAGGGCTGGCTTGTGCTTAGATTAGGTCTTGAGTTTGGTTTAGGCCAAGGGTTAGAATTAGTGTAAGGGTTATGGTTAGAGTAATGGATACAGTTAAGAGCTATGGTTAGGATTAGGTCTTGAGTTAGAGTTATAATGAGGGTTAGAACTAGGGTAAGGGTTAGGGTTATCTTGTGTAAGGGTTAGGTTCTTTTAGTTATGGTTAGGAATAGGGCAAGAATTAGGGTCAGGGTTAGGTCTAGGGATAGGATTACTGTAGGTTTAGAGTTAGGGCTAAGGTTATCATTAGGTTTAGGGTTAGGGTAATGAATACAGTTAGATTTAGGTTTAGGGTTAGGTTTAGATTTAGGTTTAGAGCTATGGTTAGGTTTAGGGCTATGGTTATGTTTAGGTTTATGTCAAGGTTTAGAGTTTTAGAGTTTGAGCTATGGTTAGGGCTATAGCAAGTGTTAGGTATAGTGTTAAGTCTAGGGTTAGTTTTCTGGATAGGGTTAGAGTTATGGTTATGGTTAAGGCTATGATTATCAATAGGGTTAGGGTTAGGGTAATGGATAGGTTTAGAGCTAATGTTAGGGCTAGGCTTAATTTTAGGATTAAGGATAGAGTTAGATTTAGTGTTAGGAATAGGTCTAGTTTTATGTTTAGTGTAAGGTTAAGCTTTGAGCTAGGGTTAGGACTATGGCGAGGGTTAGGGTTAGGGTTAGGGCTAGGGTTAGTGTTAGGTTTATGCTTAAGGCTAGGTTTAGGCCTAGGATTAGCTCTAGGTTTTGTGTTAGGTTTAGGCCTAGTGTTAGGGCTATTGATAATGTAAGAGCTAGGGTTATGATTAGGGTTAGTTTTAGGTTTAGGGTTATGGCTATGTCTAGTGTTAGGTTTGGTTTTCATATAGGGTCTGGTTTAGAAGTAGGTTTAGTGTTAAAGGCAGGGTCAGTGTTCGGGTTAGAGTTAGTGTTAAGAATAAAGCCAGAATTAGGACTAGATTTAGATCTAGGGGTAGGGTTAGTGTTTGTATTAGTGTAAGGGTTATTAGTAGTGCTAGGGCTAGGTTTTTGTTTAGGTCTGGGGCTTGAGTTAAGGCTAGATTTAGAATTAGGTTTAGGTCTAGGGCTAGTGGTACAGTTAGGTTTAGGTATAACGTTACTCTTAAAGCTAGTGTTAGGGTTTGGTCTAGGGTTAGGGTAAGGTTTAGAACTCAGGTTTGAGTTAGATTCAGAATAAGGGTCTGGATTAGGTTTAGCATTTGTTATAGGGTTAGAAATAGAATGAGGGCTAGGGTTAGGAGTGTTAATAGGGTTAGAGTTTTGGTTAGCCTAAAGATTAGGGATAGTTCTAGGGTTACCATTAGGGTTAGGGTTTCGCTTAGGTTAAGGTATAACATTATAGCTAGGATTAGGGCTATGTTTAGGCTTAGATTTAGGGTTAAAGCTAGGTTTAGGGCTCAGATTAAGGCTAGTTTTTGTGTTAGGGTTAGGTCTAGGGTTAGGGCTATTGCTAATGTATGAACTAGGGTTACAATTAGGGTTAGTTTAGGGTTAGGGTTAGGGATAAGTCTAGTATTAGGTTTAGGTTTAAGGTTAGGGTGATATTTATAGCTAGGGTTAGTGTTAAGATAGCAGTCAGGATCAGGGTTAACTTTAGGGTTAGGTTTAGGACTCAAATTAGGGATAGGGTTACTATTAGGGTTTGGTTTAATTTTAGGGTGGTGTTTAGAGCTAGGGTAAGTGTTATGATATGAGTCATGTTCCGGGTTAATTTTAATCTAAGGTTTAATACTCGAGTTACGACTAGGGTTAGGTCTAGGTGTGGTGTTAGGGTTTGGTTTAAGTTAAGGTTTAGGGATAGTGCTATTGCTCAGTTTTGTTTTAATTCTAGGGTTAAGGTTAGGGCTAGTTTTATGATTAGCCTTAGGGTTAGGGATAGTGTTAGTGTTAGGCTTAGGCCTAGGGTTAGGGTTAGATCTAGGGTTAGGGCTAAGACTCAGGATAGGGCAAAGTTTAGGTCTAGGGTTATGGTTATGGTAAGGGATGGGGCGAGAGTTAGATTTAGTCTTAGGGCTAGGGTTAGGATTAGGGTAAATATAGGGCTAAATTAGGGCTAGGATTAGGGCTAGGGTTCGCGTTCAGCTTAAGCCTGTGTTAGGATCAGAGTTAGGGTTAAGTTTAGGGTAAGGGATGGTGTTATGGCTAGGTTTAGGGGTATAGTGTGTGTTAGAATTAGGTTTAGGGCTACGGTTAGGTTTAGGGTTTTAATTAAGGCTAGGTGTAGGGCTAGGATAAGGGCTAGATTTGTTTTAGGGTTCAGGCTAGGATTAAGGCTAGGGCTAATTGCAGGTCTAGAATTATGGTTAAAGATAGTTTTAGGTTTAGGATTATAACTACATCTAGTGTAATGGTTAGGTTTCGGTTAGAATCATGTATATATCTAGGAACATTGTTAGAGTCAAGGTCTGGGTTAGGGTTTGGAATAGGTTAAGGTTTGAATTTAGGGTTCGAATTAGTGTTAAGGTTAGAGTTAGGGTAATGTTAGTTAGTTTTAATGTTCAGGTTAGGTTTAGGGTAATGGACAGGGATAGGAATAGAAATAAAGTTTGGTTTAGGCATATATTAGTATTTGGGTTAGGGTTATGGTTATGGTAATGGATAGGGTTATAGCTAGGGTTAGGGCTAAGGTTATGGTTATGATTATGGCTAAGATTAGGGTTAACATTAGGGTTAGGATTAAAGCTTGTGTAAGGTCTCGGTTAGAGTTAGTGTTAGGTTGATGTTTAGAGCCAAGGTTAGTGTTAGTCTCAGAGTTAGGGTCAGGGTTAGATTTAGGGTTCAGGTTAAAACTCGAATGAGGTCTAGGGTTCAGAGTAGCAGTATGGTTAGTGTTGGGTTTAGGTTAAGGGTTAGGTGTAGATCCATTGCTCAGGTTTTTTAGGGCTAGGGCTAGGATTAGGTCTAGTTTTAGGATTAGTGTTAGGTTTAGTGCTGGTGTTAGGGTTAGGCTTAGGCTTCTGGTTGGGGTTAGATTTAGAGTTAGGTTATTATCTAAGGTTAGTGCTAGGGCTAAGGATAGGGCAAGTGTTAGAATTAGGGTAGGGATAGGGTTAGGGTTAGGGTTAGGGATAGAGCTAAAGTAGGGCTAGGGTTAGTGTTAGGTTTAGGCCAGGGATAGGGTTAGAGTAAGGGTTACATTTAGGGTAAGGGATTGGGTTATTAGCTAGGTTAAGGGCTAGGGTGAGGGTTAGTATTAGATTTAGGGTAGGGTAGGGTTGGGGTTATGATTAAGCCTAGGTTTAGGGATAGGTTGAGGACTAGGTTTTGTGTTAGGTTTAGGACTATTATTAGGGCTAGGACTAATGTCAGGTCTAGGATTACAGTTAGCGATAGATTTAGTGTTAGGTTTATGGCTTGGTCCAATGTAATGGTTAGGTTTAAAGTAAGGGTCAGGTTTAGAGCTAGGGTTATTATTAGGGTCAGGTTGAAGTTTAGAATTTGGGTTAGCTTAGGGTTTAGTTTAGGGCTCAAATTAGCATTAGGTTTAGAGTTAGGGTAATGACAGGTTTAGGTTTAGGGTTTAGATGTGGTTTACTGTAATGGATAGAGTTAGGGTTAGGCCTACGTTTAGCATAAAGTTTAGGGTTATCGTTAGGGTAATGGATAGGGTTAGACCTAAGATTAGGGCTAAGATAATGTATAGGATTTAGGGGTTTTTGGGGGGTTAGGGTTAGATTTAAGTTTACGGTTAAATCTAGCTTCAAGATTCGGATTAAGGCTAGGTTTTGGGTTAGATTAAGGCTATGGTTAAGGCTACTGGTAATGTACAAACTAGTGTTTTGATTAGTGCTAGTTATTGGGTTAGGGTTAGGACTAGGTCTAGTGTTAGGGTTAAGTTTAAGGTTACAATGATGTTTATTGCTAGGGTTAGTGTTAGGATCAGAATCAGGGTTTTAGGGATAGGGTTAGGGCTAGGTGTATGGTCATAGTTTGGTTTAGGTTAAGGGTTAGGGTTAGGGATATGACTCTCTTTTGTTTTAGGGCTAGGATGGGATTGGGGCTACTTTTAGGATTAGTGTTAGGATTAGGGCTAGTGTTAGTGTGAGGTTTAGGCTTAGGTTTAGGGTTAGATTTAGAGCTAGGGCTAAGGATAGAGCTAAGGTTAGCACTAAGTTTAGGGCTTGATTTAGGGTGATGGTAAGGGATTGGGTTGAACTAGATATAGTGATAGGGCAAGAGTTATAGTTAGTCTTAGGGCTAGGGTTAGGGTTAGGTTAGGGATAGGCCTAAATTAGGGCTGGGAGTAGGTTTAGGGTAAGTGTAATGTTTAGGCCTAGGGTTAGAGCCAGGGTTAGTGTTAGGGTTAAGGTTAGGGTTAGGTTTAGGGTAAGGGATGGGATTATAGCTAGTTTTAGGGCTAGGGTGAGTGTTAGAATTAGTGTTAGTTTTGGGGTTAGTGTTATGATTAAGGCGAGGTTTATGGCTAGGATGTGGCCTAAGGTTTGTGTTAGGTTTAGGACTAAGATTAGAGCTAGGGCTAATGTCAGGTTTAGAGTTATGCTTAGGGAGAGTTTTAGGGTTTGGCTTATACTAGGTGTATTGTAAGGGTTAGTTTTATGGTTAGGGTCAGGTTTAGAGCTAGGGGTATTATTAGGGTCAGGGTCAGAGTCAGATAAGGTTTGGGTTAGGTTAAAGTTTAGAGTTAACGCTCAAATTGGCATTAGGATTAGGGATAGGGTAATGATTGGGTTGGGTTTATTGTTCATGTTAGGTGTAGGGTAAAGTATATGGTTAGAGCTATAGTTAGGGCTAGGGTTATATTTAGGATTAGGTCTAGGGTAAGGCTTAGGGTTAGTGTTAGGGTACAGTGATGGTTAGGGTTAGCTTTAGCATTAACACTAGGGTAAGACTTAGATTAGGGCTAGGTTTTGTGATAGGTTAGGGCTACGGCTAATGTAAAAAATATTGTTATGATTAGGGCTAGTTTTACAGTTAATGTTAGGGCTAGGTATGGTTTTATGGTTAGGTTTTGGGTTAGGGTGATGTTTAGAGCTAGGGTTAGTGTTAGTGTCAGGGTCAATGTTTGGGTTAGGGTTGTGGTTAAGGTTAAAGGCAGAATTATGACTAGGGTTAGGTCTAGGGGAAGGGTTAGTGTTTGGGTTAGGCTAAGGTTTATTAGTAGGGCTAGGTCTAGCTTGTTCTTTAAGTCTAGGGCTAGCGTTATGGCTAGATTTATGATTAGGTTTAGTTCTAGAGCTAGTCATAGGGTCAGGTTTATGTATAAGGTTAGCGGTAGGGCTAAGGTTAGGGTTTGATTTAGGGTTAGGTTAAGGTTTAGACCTATGATTATTGTTATGGTCAGAATAAGAGTCAGGGTTAAGGTATTGGTTTGGGTTATGGTTATGGCTATGTTTATGGTTTGAGCTAATGTTAGGACTAGTATTAAGGTTAGGGTTTGGGTTAGTCTAAGGATTAGTGTTAGGATTAGGGTTAGCATTAGGATTAGGGTTTGGCTTAGGGTAAGGGATAGGTTTAGAGCTAGTGTTAGGGCTAGTGTTAGGGATAGGGTAAGGGTTAAAGTTAGTTTTAGGGCTCGGATTAGGGCTTGTATTAGGATTAGGGCTATTTTTAGGGCAATGGCTAATGTGAGAACTAAGGTTACACTTAGAGTTATTTTTAGGGTTAAGGATAGGAGTAGGTTTAGTGTTATGGTTAAGTTTAATGTTAGGGTGATATTTAGAGCTAGGGTTTGTATTAGGATAGGAGTCAGGGTAATGGTTTGTTTTAGGGTTAGTTTTAGAACTCAAGTTATGCCTAGGGTTACTAGTATGGTTCAGTTTACGGTTAGGGTGGTGTTTAGAGCTAGAGTGAGTGTTAGGATATGAGTCAGGGTCAGGGTTAGTTTTAAGGTGAGGGTTAGGACTCGAATTAGGGCTAGGTTTACATCTAGGTGTAGTGTTAGGGTTTGGTATAAGTTAAGGTTTAGAGTTAGGGCTATAACTCAGTTTTGTTTTACTGTTAGGTTTAGGTTTAAGGCTAATTTAATGATTAGCATTAGGGTTAGGGCTACTGTTAGAGTTAGGCTTAGGCTTAGGGTTAGGGTTAGATTTAGGGTTTGGGTTAGATCTAGGGTTAGGGCTAAGAATAAGGATAGGGCAATGGTTAAGGCTAGGGTAAGGGCTAGGTTTAGGGTTATGATAACGGATAGGTTTAGAACTAGGGATAGGGCTATTTTGAGAATAGTCTTAATAGAATTAGTCTTAGTGCTAGGGTTAGGGTTAGGGTTAGGTATAGGGTTAAATTAGGGCTAGGACTAGGGGTCGTGTTAGTTTTCACTTAGACCTAGCTTTAGGGTTAGGGTTAGGGGTTAAGTTTAGGGTAAGGGATGGTGTTATAGTTCAATTTATAGGTAGGGTGTGGTAGTTTGGTTTAGAGGTAGGGTTAGGGGTAGGGTTAGTGTTCAGGTTCAGGTTATGATTAAGGTTAGGTTTAGAGCTAGGATTAGGGCTAGGGTGTGTTTTAGGATTAGGATTAGGATTAGGGCTAGGGCTAATATCAGGTCTAGATTTACGTTTAAAAATAGTTTTAGGGTTAGTATTATGACTATGTCTAGTGTAAGGTTTAGGTTTCAGGTTAGGGTCAGGTTTAGAGCTTAGGGTATTATTAGGTTCAGGGTCACAATTAGTGCTTGGAATAGGTTAAGGTTTAAAATTTGGGCTCAATTCGCATTAGGTTATGGTTAGGGCAATGATAGGATTAGGTTTAGGGTTTCGGTTTTGTTTAGGGTAATGGATAGGGATAGTATTAGGGATAGGGTTAAGTTTAGGCCTATGGTTAGCATTAGGGTTAGGGTTAGGTTATGGTAATGTATAGGGTTATAGCTAGAGTTAGGGCTAGGGTTATGGTTATGATTAGGGCTAGGGTTATGGTTATGGTTAGGATTAGAGTTAAAGCTAGTGTTACAGCTCAGATTAGGGCTAGGTTTTGGGTTAATTTAGTGCTAGTGTTATGTTACAGCATAGATAAGTAGGGTTATAATTAGGGCTAATTTTAGGGTTAAGGTTAGGGCTAATTTTAGTGTTATATTAGGTTTAGGGTTAAGGTGATGTTGAGAGCTAGGGTTAGTTTTAGTGTCAGAGTCAGGGTCAGGGTTAGTTTTAAGGTTTGGCTTAAAACTATAATTAGGGTTAGGGTTAGGTCTAGGTTTATTGATAGGGTTTGGTTTAGGTTAAGGGTTAGGTTTAGAGCTATGGTTCGGTTTTTGTTTTAGGCTAGGGGTAGGGTTAGGGCTAGTTTTAGGGTTAGTGTTAGGGTTAGGGCTAGTGTTAGGGTTAGACTTAGGCTTTGGGTTAGGGTTAGATTTAGAGTTAGGTTTTGATCTAGGCTTAGTGCTAGGGCTAAGGATACGGCAAGGGTTAGGACTAGGGTTAGGGCTACGGTTAGGGTTATGGAAAGAATAGGGTTAGAACTAGTGATAAAGCTAGTGTGAAATTTAGAGTTAGTCTTAGGGCTAGGTTTAAGGTTAGGGACAGGGCTAAATTAGGGCAAGGGTTTGTGTTAGGGTTAGGTCTAATGTTAGGATTAGAGTTAGGCTTACATTCAGAGTAAGGGATTTGGTTATATCTAGGTTGAGGGATAGGACAAGGGTTAGTATTAGAGTTATGGCTAGGGTTAGGTTAGGGTTATGATTAAGGCTGGATTTAAGGCTAGGATGAGGGCTAGTGTTTGTATTAGGGTTTGGGCTAGTATTTGGGCTAGGGCTAATGTCAAATGAAGAGTTACAGTTAGGGATAGATATATTGTTAGGTTATGGCTTTGTTCAGTGTAAGATTAGGTTTAGGGTAAGGGTCAGGTTTAGAGCTAGAATAATTATTAGGGTTAGGGTCAAGGTAAGGGTCTGGGTTAGGTTATGGTTTAAGTTTAGGGCTCAAATTAGCATTAGGTTTAGAGTCAGGGTAATGACAGGGTTAGGTTTAGGGTTTAGGTTTGGTTTAATGTAATGGTTTCAGATAGGATTAGAGCTAGAATGAGGGATAGGGACAGTATTATTTATAGGGATTGAATTTGGTTAGCCTAAGGTTTAGGGATAGGTCTTGGTTTATCATTAGGGTTAGGGTTTCACTTAGGGTAAGGAATAGGGTTAGACCTAGGATTAGGGCTAAAGTTAATGTTAGGGTTAGGATTAAAACTAGATTTAGGGCTCAGATTAGGGCTAAATTTTGTGTTAGGTTTATGGCTGGGTTAGGACAATGGCTAATGTAAGAACTAGGGTTACAATTATGGTTTGTTTTAGGGTTAGGGTTATGGGTAGGTCTAGTTTTAGTGTTACGTTTAAGGTTAGGGTGATATTTATAACTAGAGTTCGTGTTAGGATATGAGTCAGGGTCAGGGTTAGTTTTAGTTTTAGGGCTAGAACTCGAATTAAGGCTAGAGTTACTTTAGGGTTTGGTTTAAGTTTAGGGTTGTGTTTATAGCTAGGATGAGTGTTAAGATATGAGTCAGGGTCAGAGTTAGTATGAAGGTTAGGCTTATTACTCAATTTAGGACTAGGGTTAGGTTTAGGTGTAGTGTTAGGGTTTTGTATAAGTTAAGGTTTAGGGTTAGGGCTATTGATAGATTTTGTTTAACTGCTAGGGTTAGGGTTAGGGCTAGTTTTATGATTAGCATTAGAGTTAGGGTTAGGGTTAATATTAGACTTAGGCTTAGTGTTAGGGTTAGATTTAGAGCGAGGGATAGATCTAGGGTTAGGGCTAAGAATAAGAATAGGGCAAGGGTTAGGGCTAGGGTTAGAGATAGGGTTAGGGTTATGGTAAGGAACAGGGTTAGAACTAGGGATAGGGCTACTGTGAGAGTTAGAGTTAGTCTTAGGGTTAGGGTTAGAGATAGGGTTAAATTAAGGCTATAATTAGGGCTAGGGTTAGTATTCAGCTTAGGCCTAGCATTAGGGTTAGGTTTAGAGTTAAATTTAGGGTAAAGGATGGCCTTATAGCTCAGTATAGAGGTAGGATGAGGGTTAGTATTAGGGCTATATGAGGGCTAGGGTTTATTTTAGGGTTAGGGCTAGGATTAGGCCTAGGGCTAATATCAGGTCTAGGGTTATGTTTAAAGATATTTTTAGGGTTAGGTTTATGGCTATGTGTAGTGTAAGGGTTAAGTTTAGGGTTAGGGTCAAGATTAGAGCTAGGGGTATTATTAGGTTCAGGGTGTGGGTTAGAGTTTGGGATAGGTTAAGCTTTAAATTTAGGGCTCAAATTAGCATTAGGGTTAGGGTTAGGGTAATGATAAGGTGAGGTTTAGGGTTTAGGTTTTGTTTAGGTTAATGGATAGGTTTTGAATTAAGGATATGTTTAGGTTTAGGCCTAGGGTTAGCATTAGAGTTAGGTTTATGGTTATGTTAATGGATAGGGTTAGAGCTAGTTTTAGGGCTAAGTTTATGGTTATGATTAGGGCTATGATTAGGGTTAGGGTTGGGGTTAAATTAGGGTTAGGGCTCAGATTAGGGGTAGATTTTGTGTTAAGTTAGGGCTAAGGTTAGGGTTATGGATAATGTAAGTACGAGAGTTAGGGCTAGTTTATGGTTGTGGTTAGGTCTAAGTTAAGTGTTAGGGTTAGGTTTAAGGTAAGGGTGATGTTTAGAGCTAGGGTTAGTGTTAGGGTCAGAGTCAGGTTCAGGGTTAATTTTAGGGTTCAGCTTAAAACTCGAATTACAGCTATGGTTAGGTCTAGGTGTAGGTTTAGGGTTTGGTTTTCATTAAAGTTTATTATTAGGGCTATGGCTTTGTTGTTTTGGGGCTTGGGGTAGGTTTAGGGTTAGTTTTAGGATTAGGTTAGGGTTAGGGATAGTGTTAGGTTTAAGTTTAGGCTTAGGGTTAGAGATAGATTTAGGGTTTGAACTAAGGCTAAGGAAAGGGCTAGGGTTGGTGCTATGGTTAGGGCTAGAATTAGGATGCTGGTAGGGGATAGGGTTAGAACTAGTTATAGAGCTAAGCTGAGAGTTACATTTAGTCTTAAGTATAGGGTTAGGGCTAGGGTTAGGTAAAGGGCTAAATTGGAGCTAATATTAGGACTAGGGTAGTGTTAGAGTAAGGCGTAGGATTAGGATTAAGGTTATGATTAAGGCTAGGTTTAGGGCTAGGATAAGGGCTGAGGTTTGTTGTAGCATTGGGTATAGAATTAGGGCTAGGGCTAATGTCTGGTCTAGTGTTACAATTAGGGGTAGATTTAGGGTTAGATTTATGGCTAGGTCTAGTTTAATGGTTAGGTTTAGGGTAAAGGTCAGATTTAGATATAGGTGTATTTTTAGGGTCAGGGTCAGGGTTAGGGGTTTTTTTTAGCTTAAGGTTTAGGGATAGGGCTTAAATAAGCATTAGGGTTAGGGTTAGGTTTAGTATAATGTATAGGGTTAGGTTTAGAGTTCAGGTTAGATTTCAGGTAATGGAGAGGTTTCAAGTTAGCAATAGGGTTAGGGTTAGGCCTAGGGTTAGCATTAGGATTAGGGTTATCATAAGGGTAATGTACAGATTTAGAGCTAGGGTTAGGACTAGGGATATGGTTAGGATTAGGGCTAGAGTTAGGGTTAAGATATGGGTAATGGCTAGTAACACTAGCTTAGGGTAAGGTTAGGGTAAGGTTTAGGGTAAAAGGTAGGTTTTGAATTAGTGTTAGGTCTAGGACGAGGTTACGTTTAGTATTAGGTCTAGGGTTAGGGTTAGGGTTATCGTCAGGTTTAGTTTTAGGTTTAGGGCTAGGGTTTTCATTAGGTTTAGCGTTAGGTTTAGGATAATAGCTTGGGTTGATATAAGGTTAGTTTTGGGTTAAGGTTAAATTTAGGGTTACGTTTAGGTTTAGGGCTAGGTTTATGTTGAATTTAGAGTAAGGGTTAGTGTTTGAGTTAAGGTTAGGGCTACAGCAAGTGTTAGGTTTAGGGTTAGGTCTAGGTTTATGTTTATGTTTTGGGTTCGGGCTAGCGTTAGGGTTTTGTTAGGGATAGGGATAGGGTTAGGTTTAGGCTAATGTTTAGGCTTTGAGCAAGGGTTAGGACTAAGGTGAGGGTTTTGGGTTAGGGTTAGGGATAGGGTTAGGGTTAGGGTTATTCATAGGGTAGGTTTAGGACTCAGATTAGGGCTAGGTTTTGTGTTAGGTTTAGGTCTAGGGTTATTGCTATGGGTAATGTAAGATCTATGGTTCTAATTAGGGCTAGTTTTAGGGATAGGGTTATGGCTAGTTCTAGTTTTAGGTTTAAATTTTGGTTTAGGGTGAGTTGTAGATCTAGGTTTAGTGTTATTTTCAATGTTATTGTTCAGATTAGAGTTAGGGTTAGATTAAAGCCAGAATTAGGACTAGAGTTAGTTCTAGGGGTAGGGTCTGTGTTTGGTTTAGGTAAAGAGTTATTGTTAGGGCTAGGACTAAGTTTTTATTTAGGTCTGGAGCTATAGTTATCACTAGATTTAGGATTAGGTTTAGGTCTAGGGCTATTGTTAGCATAAGGTTTAGGTATAAGGTTACATGTAGGGTTAGTTTCTGGGTTTGGTTTAGGGTTAGGGTCAGGTTTAGACCTATAATTAGTATTAGGGTCAGAATAAGGGTTAAGGTTAGGTTTAGAGCTAGAATGAGGGCTAGGATTAAGTCTAGTAATAAGGATAGGGTTTGGGTTAGTCTAAGGAGTAAGATTAGGATTAGGGTTAGCATTATGGATAGGGTTTGGCTTAGGGTAAGGGATAGGATTAGAGTTAGTGTTAGAATGAGGTTTAGGGCTAGTGTTAGTGTTAGTGTTAAATCTAGTGTTAGGGCTCAAATTTGGGCTATTTTTGTGTTAGGGTTTGGGCTATGGTTAATGTAAGAATTAGGGTTATGATTAAGGTTAGTTTTATGGTTAGGGTTTAGGATAGGTCTAGTGTTCACATTAGCTTTAGGGTTAGGGTGATATTTTAGAGCAAGGGTTAGTGTTTGGATATGAATCAGGGTCAGGTTAGTTTTAGGCCTAGAACTCAAATTAGAGCTAGGATTATGGCGAGTTGTAGGGTTATTGTTTGGTTTAGGTAAAGGTTTATGGTTAGGGCAATGGCTCAGTTTTGTTTTAGGGCCAGGCCTAGGGTTAGGGCTAGTTTTAGGATCAACGATAGTGTTAGGACTAGTGGTAGGGTGAGGTTTAGGCTTAAGTTTAGGGTTATATTTAGAGTTATGATTAGTTTTAGGGTTAGGGCTATGGCTAGGGTTAGGGTTAAGATTAGGAATAGTGTTAGAGTTACGGTAACAAATAGGGTTAGATTAGTATTAGGGTTAGGGATAGGGTTAGGGGTAGGGCTAATTTAAGGATAGGATTAGCATTAGTGTTAGTGCTAGATTTAGGCCTATGTTTAGAGCTAGGGATAGGGTTAGTGTTAGGGTTAAGATTAGGGTTAGTTTTTAAAAAGAGGGTTGGGGTTATAGTTAGGTTCAGAGTTAGAGCGAGGGTTAAAATTAGTGCTAGGGCTAGGTGAGGGTTTGGGTTAGTATTAAGGCTAGGTTAAGGGCTAGGATGAGGGCAGGGTTTGTGATAGGATTAAGGCTAGTATTAGGGCTACAGCTAAAGTCAGGTCTATGGTTATGGCTATGGATAGTTTTAGGGTTAGGTTACAACTAGGTCCAGTGTACGAGTTAGGTTTAGGATAAGGGTCAGGTTTAGAGCTGGGTGTATTATTAGGGTCAGAGTCTGGGTTAGAGTTTAGATTTGGTTAAGGTTTAGGGTTAGGGCTCAAATAAGCTTTAGGGTTAGTGTTAGGGTTAGAGTAATGGATAGGGTTAGTGTTAGCAATAGAGTTAGGCTTAGGCCTAGTGTTAGCATTTGGGTTAGGCTTATGTTCAAGGTAATGGATAGGTTTAGTGCTAGTGTTAAGGCTTAGGTTACAGTTAGGATTAGGTCTAGGGTTACAGTTAGGACTAGGGCTAGGGTTATGTTTAAGATAAGGGTTAGAGTTTGAACTAGTGTTAAAACTAGGGTAAGTATTATGGTTAGGGTTAGGGCTAGGGTTAGGGTTAGGATTACACTTAGGGCTAGGTTAAGGGCTAGGTTAAGGGCTAGTTTTTTGTGATGTTTATGGGTAGCATTAATGCTAGGGTTTTGCTGTGGCTAGTTTTAGGTTTAGGATTATGGATAGGTCTAGTGTTAGAGTTAGTTTTTGGGTAAGGTAAGAATTAGAGCTAGAGTTTGTGTTGTAGTAAGGTTCAGTGTTTGGGTCAGTGTTGGGTTTAGGGTGAGGGCCAGATTTAGAACTAGGTTTAGGTCTAGGGGTAAGTTTAATCTTTGTGTTCAGTTCATGGTAATTGTTAGGGCTAGGGCTAGAGCTAGGTTTTGTTTAGAGTTATGGCTATATTTATTATTAGGTTTAGGTCTAGTGTTAGTGTAACACTTAGGTCTAGGTATAGCTTTATTCATAGGGCTACTGTTAGGATTCGGTTTAGTGTTAGGGTCAGGTTTAGACTTAGGGTTAATGTTAGAGTCAGAATAGGATCAGGGTTAGGGTTAGAATTTGGGTTAGGGTTAGAGATAGAATGAGGGCTAGGGTAGGACTATAAATATAGTTAGGGTTTGGGGTAGGCTAAGGATTAGATTTAGAACTAGGGTAGCATTAGGGTGAGGGTTTGGCTTAGGGTAAGGTATGGGTTAGACCTAGGTTTAGGGTGAGGATTAGGGTTAGGGTTAGGGCTAGAGTTAGGGTTAGGGTTAGGATTAAAGCTAGGGTTAGGGCTCGGATTAGGGCTAGGCGTAGTGTTTGGGTTAGGGCTATGGCTAATGTAAGAACTGGCATTATGATTAGGGCTAGTTTTTTGGTTAGGGTTAGGGCTAGCTCTAGTATTCAGGTTACATTTAGGCTTCAGGTGATGTTTAGAGCTAGGTTAGTTTTAGGGTCAGATTCAGAATCAGAGTCAGGGTCAGTATTTGTTGTAGGGTTAGTGTTATGCCTCAAATTGAGGCTAGAGTTAGGGCTAGATGTAGCATTAGAATTTGGTTTAGGTTAAGGTTTAGGATTAGGGCTATATCTCAGTTTTGTTTGAAGACTGTGACTAGACTTAGGGCTAGTTTTCAAATTAGCATTAGGGTTAGGGCTAGTGTTAGGGTGAGGTTTAGGTTTAGGGTTAGGGTTAGATTTAGAGTTAGGGTTAGAACTGGGTTTAGGCCTAGGGCTAAGTTTAGGGATAGGTTTAGGTTAGGGTTAGGGTTATGCTTTGGCTTATGGTAAGGGATAGGTTTAGAGCTAGAAATAGGGCTATGGCCACAGTTAGGGTTACTCTTAGGGCTAGTGATAGGGTAAAGTTCAGGGTTAGGGCTAAATTAGGGTTAGGGTTAGAGCTAGGGTTAGTATTAGGGCTAGGCCTTGGTTTAGGGCTAGGGCTAGTGTTAGGGTTAGGGTAATGTATGATGCTACAGCTAGGTTTAGGTCTATGGTTAGGGTTAAATTTAGGGTTAGGGCTAGTGTTCGGGTTAGGGTTATGATTAAGGTTAGGTTTAGGGCTAAATTTAGGGCTATGTTTTTTATTAGGGTTAGGGCTAGCTTTAGGGCTCGGGATAATGTCAGGTCTAGGGTTATGGTTAGGGATAGTTTTAGGGTTAGGTTTATGGCTAGGTATAATGTAAGGTTTAGGTTGAGAGTTAGGGTTAGTTTTTGAGATAGATTTATTATTAAGGTCAGGGTTAGGGTTAGGGCTTGTTTAGGTTTAGGGTTAGGGCTCAAATTAGGGTTAGGTTTAGGTTTAAGGTTATGGCAATGGATACGGTAAGGTTTAAGATTCAGATTAGGTTTAGGGTAAAGGATAGGGTTAGGGTTATGGATAGATTTAGTATGATCCTAGAGTTAGCATTATGGTTATGGTTATGGTTAGGGTAATGGATAGGATTAGATTAAGTTTAGGGCTAGGGTTATCGTAAGGATTGGGGTTAGACTTAGGGTTAGAATTAGGGTTAAAGCTAGGGTTATGGCTCGGATTAGAGCTAGGTTTTAGATTCGGTTCGGGCTAGGATTAGGGCTACAGCTAAGGTAAGAACTATGGTCATGTTTAGGGCTAGTTTAGGGTTAGGGTAAGGTCTATGTCTAGTGTTAGGGTTAGGTTAAATTTAGAGTTATAATTTGAGATATGTTTAGTGTTAGGGTCAGAGTCAGGGTCAGTGTTAGTATAAGGGTAGGGATAACACTTGAATTAGGGCTAGGGTTAAGGCTAGGTGTAGGGTTAGGTTTTGTGTTAGGGTCATGGCAATAATTAGAGCTAGGGATAATGTCAGCTCTATGGTTACAGTTAGGTTAGGGTTAGGGTTAGTGCTATGGCTCAGTTTTGTTTTAGGTCTAGGGCTTGGATTCCGGCTACTTTTAGGATTAGTGATAGTTTTAGGGCGAGTGTTAGGGTGAGGTTTAATCTTAGGTTTAGGACTAAATTTAGAGTTATGATTAGATCTAGGGTTAGGGCTAGGGCTAGGTTTAGGGCTAAGGAAATTCTAGTTTCAGGATTATGGTTACAGATAGGGTTAGTACTAGAAATAGGTCTAGGGTGAGAGAGTTAATCTTAGGTCTGGGGTTAGAGTTAGGGTTATGGTTAGAACTAATTTAGGGCTAGAATTAGAGCTAGGGTTAGTGTTAGGGTTAGGCCTAAGATTAGGGTTAGCGTTAGGGTTAGTGTTAGTGTTAGGTTTAGGGTTAGCTTTAGGGGAAGGGATGGGGTTATACCTTAGTTAGGGTTAGGGTTAGGCTTAGGCTTAGATTAGGGTTAGAGTTAGTGTTAGTTAGGGTATGGTTAGGGTAAAAAGAAGTGATGTAGTTTTAGCTAGGTTCAAAACTAGGGCGAGTGTTAAAATTAGGGATTGGGTTAGGGTTAGGGTTCAGGATAGGATTAAGGCTAGATTTAGGGCTAGCATGAGGGCTAGTTTTTGTGTTATATTTAGGGGAATAATTAGGTCTAGGGCTAATGTCAGGTCTAGGGTTACAGTTAGGGATAGTGTTAGGGTTAGTTTTTTGGCTACGTGGAGTGTAAGGGTTAGGTTTAGGATAAGGGTTAAGTTTAGAGGTAGGTGTATTATTAGAGTCAGTGTCTTGTTTAGGGTTTGGTTTAGGTTATGGTGTAGGTTTAGGGCTCAAATTAGCATTAGGGTTAAATTTAAATTTATAGTAATTGATAGGGTTAGGTTTAGTGTTCAGGTTAGGTTTAGGTAATGGATAGGGTTAGTTTTATCATTAGGTTTAATATTAGGCCTAGAGTTAGCATTTGGGTTAGGCTTATGTAATGGATAGTTTTACGGCTAGGGTTATGGTGAGGATTAGGGCTAGGGTTATGGTTAGGCCTAGGGTTAGTGTTAGGGTTATGTTTAGGTTAAGTTTTAGGGTTTGAGCTATGTTAGGGCTAGGGCGAAAATTAGGATTAGTGTCAGGTTTAGGGTTAGAGTTAAGTTTAGGACTAGGGTTAGCATTAGGGTTAGGGTTCTGTTTAGGGTAATGGATAGAGTTAGAACTAGGGTTTGCCCTTGGTTTTGGTAAGATTAGGGCTAAGGTTAGGGTTAGAATTAGGGTTAGGGCTATGGTTATATTTAGAGAAAGGGTTAGGGCGAGGGTTAGGGTTAGGATTAGGGCTAGGTTTAGGGTTAGGGCTATTCTTAGGACAAGGTTTTGTGTGAGGTTCAGGGCTAACATTAAGGCTTTGGGTAATGTAAGAGCTAGGATTAGGGTTATGGCTAGGTCTAGTGTTAGGGTTATGGCTAGATTTTGGGTTAGCATAAATTTTAGAGCTAGGGTTTGTGTTAGGGTAAGGATCAGTGTTTGGTTAGGGTTAGGTTTAGTGTTAGAGCCAGAATTAGGGTTAGGTCTAGGTCTAAGGTGAGAGTTAGTGTTTGAGTTAGGTTAAAGGTTATTGTTATGACTATGGGTAGGTTTTTGTTTAGGGCTAGTGCTAGAGTAATGGCTAGATTTATGATTAGGTTTTTGTCTAGGTCGACTGCTTGGGTTAGGTTTAGGTATAGGGTTATGCGTAGTTCTTATGTTATGGTTCAGTTTAGGGTTAGGGTCAGGTTTAAACCTATGGTTAGAGTAGGGTCAGAATAATGGTCAGGGTTAGGGTTATGGTTTGGGTTAGAGTTAGAGCTATAATGATGGCTAATGTTAGGAATAGTATTAGAGTTATGATTTGGGGTATGCTAAGTATTAGTGTTAGAACTTGTGTAGCATCAGGATAAGGGTTTGGCTTAGAGTAAAGAATAGGTTTAGAGCTAAGGTTAGGACTAGTGTAAGGGTTAGGGATAGTGCTAGGGTTAAGTTTAGGGTTAGGTTTAAAGTTAGGTTTAAGTCTCAGATTATTGCTAGGTTTTCTGTTAGCACAGGAATATGACTAATGTACTAACTAGGGTTCTAATCAGGGCTAGTTTTTGGGTGAGGTTTAGGGTTAGGTCTAGTGTTAGGGTTATGACGATGTTTAGAACTAGGGGTAGTATTAGGGTCTGATTCAGGGTCAGAGTAAGTTCTAGAGTTAGGGTTAGGACTCGAATTTGGGCTAGATTTAGAGCTAGGTGTAGGGTTAGTGATTTGTTTAGGTTAAGGTTTAGAGTTAAGCCTATGACACGGTTTTGTTTGAGTGCGAGGGCTAGGGTTAGAGCTAGTTTTCCAATTAGCATTAGGGTTAGGACTAGTGATAGGTTGAAGTTTAGGCTTAGGGTTAGGGAAAGATTGAGAGTTAGGGTTAGATCTAGGTTTAGCGCTAGAGCAAAATATAGGGCTAGGGTTGGGTATAGGTTTAGGGCTATGGTTTGGGTTATGGTAAGGAATAGTTTTAGAAATAGGTTTAGGGCTAGGGTGAGAGTTAGAGTTAGTCTTAGGGCTATGATTAGGATTATGGTTAGGGTTAGGGCTAAATTAGTGCTAGGAATAGGGCTAGGGTTAATGTTGTGGCTAGGCCTAGGTTTAGGGCTAGGTTTAGGGTTAGGATTAGAGTAAGCTATGATGTTATAGCTAGGTTTAGGAAGAGTTCAAAATACTATTAGGGCTAGGATTAGGATTACGTTTAGTATTAAGGCTACGTTTAGGGCTAGGTTTTGTGCTAGGTTTAGGGCTATGATTAAGGCTAGCGCTAATATTAGGTCTAGGTTTTATGGTTAGGGTTAATTTTAGGGTTAGGTTTATGGCTAGTTCTAGTATAAGGATTAGGTTTAAGGTTAGGGTCATGTTGAGAGATAGGGTTATTTTTAGGGTCACAGTCACAGTTAAGGTTTGGGTTAGCAACTCTAATTAGCATTAGTGTTAGGGTTAAGGTTAGGGTAATGGATATGGTTAGGTTTAGGGTTCAGGTTAGGTTTAGGGTAATGAATATATTTAGGGTTAGAGATAGGGTTAGGGTTATCCTAGTGGTAGGATTAGGTTTAGGTTTATGGTTAGGGTAATAGATAGGGTTAGAGCTAGGTTTAGGGCTAGGATTAAGGTTAGGATTAAGGCTAGGGTTAGGGTTATCTTTAGGGTTAGGACAAATTTTAGGGTTAGGGTTAGGGTTAGGGTTAAAACGAGGTGTAGGGCTTGGATTAGGGCTAGGTTTTGGGTTAGGTTAGGACTAGAATTAGGGCTATGGCTAATGTAAGAACTAGGGTTATGGTTAGGGCTAGTTTTAGGATTAGGGTTAGGGCTAGGTGTAGTTTTATGGTTAGGTTTATTTTTAGGGTGATGTTAGAGCTAGGGTTAGTGTTAGTGTCAGAATCAGGGTCAAGGTTATTTTTAGGCTTAGGGTAGAACTGGAATTAGGGCTAAGGTTAGAGCTTGATGTAGGGTTAGGTTTTGGTTTAGATTAAAGAATAGGGTTAGGGCTGTGGCTCGGTTGTGTTTTGGGCTAGTACTAGGTTAGGGCTAATTTTAGGATTAGCACTAGTGTTAGGGCTAGTGTTAGTGTGAGATTTAGGCTTAGGGTTAGTGTTAGATTTAGAGTTATGTTTAGATGTAGGGTTAGGGCTAGGGCTAGGGTTAGGTCTAAGGTTAGGGCATGTGTTAGGGTTATAGTAAGGTATAGTGTTAGAACTAGGAATAGGGCTAGTGTGACAGTTAGAGTTAGTACTAGTGTTAGGGTTATAGTTAGGGATAAATTAGGGCTAGGATCAGGTCTAGGGTTAATGTTAGGGTTAGGTCTAGGGTTAGGGTAGGATTAGGGTTAGGTTTATGGGAAGGGATGGGGTTATAGTTAGGTTCAGAACTAGGGCGAGGGATAAAAATTAGGGATAGGGCTAGAATTAGGTTTCTAGTTAGATCAAGGCTAGGTTTAGCGTTAGGATGAGGGCTAGCATTTGTGTTAGGTTTATGGAAAGAATCAGGGCTAGGGCTAATATCAGATCTAAGTTTATGGTTATGGATAGTTTGGGGGTAAGATTTATGACTAGGTCTATTGTCAGAGTTAGGTTTAGGGTAAGGTTCAGGTTTAGAGCTAGGGACTAGGATTAGGTTTAGAGTTAGGGATATTTCTAAGTTTATATTTATGGTAAGGGTTAGGCTTTGGCTAGGTTTAGTACTATGTCTAGGTTTAGGATTAGCATTATGGCTAGAGTTAGGGTTAAGATTACACTTAAGGCTAGGTTTAGTCCTAGGATTTGCTCTAGGTTTGTGTTAGGTTAAGATGTAATGTTAGGAGTATGGGTAATGTAAGAGGTAGGGTCATAATTAGGGCTACTTTTACGGTTAGGGGTATGGCTTGGTCTAGTGTTAGGTTTAGTTTTTTGGTTAGGGTCAGGTTTAGAGATAGTTTTAGTGTTAAAGGCAGGGTCCGTGTTCAGGTAAGAATTAAACTTACGTTTAAAGTCAGAATTAGGACTAGGTTTATGTCTAGGAGTAGGATTAATCTTTGCATTAGGTTAAGGGTTATTGTTAGACTAGGGCTAGTTTTTTTTTAGATCTAGGGCAAGAGTTAAGACTAGATTTAGGATTAGGATTAAGTCTAGGGCTCTTCATAAGGTTAGGTTTAGGTATAAGTTACCGGTAGGGCTAGTGTTACAGTTTGGTCTAGTATTAGCATCAGATTTAGACCTAGGTTTAGTGTTATGGTCAGAATAAGGGTCAGGTTAGAGTTAGGGTTTTGGATAAGGTTAGAGCTAGAATGATGACTAGGTTTAGGACAATTAATAGGGTTAGTGTTTTGGTTAGCCTAAGGATTAAGGATAGATCTAGGGTTACCATTAGGGTTAGGGTTTTGCTTAGGGTTAGAGATAGAGTTAAAGCTAAAGTTAGGGGTAGGGTTAGGATTAAGGTTAGGGTTAAAGCTAGGTTTAGGATCAGTTAGGGCTAGTTTTTTTTTGTTTGTTTGTTTGTTTTGTTTTTGGTTTAAGGCTAGGGTTAGGACAACAGCTAATTTAAGAACCAGGGTTACAATTAGGGTTAGTTTTAGGGTTAGGGGTTAGACTTCGAGTGTTAGGGTTAGGTTTAAGGTGAGGTTAATATTTAGAGCTAGAGTTAGTATTAGAATAGAAGTCAGGGTCGGGTTTAATGTTATTGTTTGGGTTAGGACTCAAATAATGGCTTGGGTTAATATTAGGTTATGGTTTAAAGTTAGAGTGGTGTTTAGAGCTTGGGTGAATGTTAGGATATGAATTATGGTCAGGGTTAATTTTAAGGTTAGGTTTAGAACTCGAATTAGAGCTAGGGTTTGGTCTAGGTATAGTGTTAGGGTTTGATTTAAGTTAAGATTTAGGGTTAGGGCTACTACTCAGTTTTGTTTTAGTCCTAGGGTTAGGGTTAGGGCTAGTTTTATGATTAACTTTAGAGTTAGGACTAGTGTTAGTGTTAGGTTTAGGCATAGTGTTAGGGTTGAATTTAGAGTTAGGGTTAGATCTAGGGTTAGGGCTAGTACTAAGGATAGGGCAAGGGCTATTGCTAGGTTTAGTGCTATGTTTAGGGTTATTGTAGTGGATAGGATTGGAACTATGAATAGACCTAGTGTGAGATTTAGAGTTAATCTTTGGACTAGGTTTAGGGTTAAGGTTAGGGATAGGGTTTAAATAGGGTGAGGATTAGGGCTAGGGTTTGTTTTCATCTTAGACCTAGTGTCAGGGTTAGGGTTAAGTTTAGGATTAGGGATGGCATAATAGTTAAATTTAGAGGTAGGGTGAGGGTTAGAGTTAGGGTTAGGGGTAGGGTTAGGTTAGGGTTATAACTAAGGCTAGGGTGATGGCTAGTGTTTGTTTTAGGGTTAGGGCTAGGATTAGGGCTAGGGCTAATGTCAGGTCTAGGGTGATGGTTGAAGATAGTTTTAGGGTTAGGTTTATGGTTATATCTAGTATATTAGGTTTAGGGTAAGGGTCAGATTTAGAGATAGGGGAATTATTAGGGTTAGGGTCAATTTTAGGGATTGGTTTAGGTTAGGATTTAGGTTTGGGGCTCAAATTAGAATTAAAGCTAGGGTTAGGGTAATGATAGGGTTTGGTTTAGGGTTCAGGGTAGGTTCAGGCTAATTCATAGTGTTAGGTTTAGCGATAGGTTTAGAGTTAGGTCTAGGGTTAGCATTAGGGTAAGGGTATGTTTAGGGTAATGGATAGGGTTAGAGCTAAGTTTAGAGCTAGGGTTATGATTAGGAATAGGTCTTGAGTTAGTGTTAGGGTTCGGATTAGAACTAGGTTTTGGTTAGGGTTATGTTTAGCATAAGGGTTAGGTTTAGAGCTAGGGTTAGGGCTAGGGAAGATTAGGTTTAGGGTTAGGTCTAGGGATAGGATTACAGTAAATTTAGGGTTAGGGTTAACGTTAGGGCTAGGGTTATCATTAAGGTTAGGATTAGTGTTAGGGTAATGAATACGGTTTGATATAGGGTTAGGGTTAGAGTTAGATTTCTGTTTAGGGTTAGTGTTAGGGCTATGCTTATGTTTAGGTTTATGGTAACGGTTACAGTTTGAGCTAGGTTTAGGGCTATTGAGAGTGTTAGATTTAGGGTTATGTCTGGGGAAGTTTTCCAGTTAGGTTTCGGGTTAGCATTAGGGTTTGGGCTAGGATTATCATAGGATTAGGTTTAGGATTAGGATTATGGGTAGGTTTAGAGCTAGGTTTAGGGATAGGGTTAAGTTTATGGTTAGGGCTAGGGTTAGGGTTAGATTTAGGGACAGGTTTAGGTCTATGTTTAGGGTAAGGAATAGGCTTTGAGCTAAGATTAGGTTTACAGTTAGGGTTAGGGTTAGGGTTTAGCTAGTTTTAGGTCTTGAATTAGGGCTAGGATTGATGTTATTGTTAAGGCTAGGGTTAGAGGAATGGATAATGTAAGAACTAGGGTTACATTTATGGTTAGTTTGAGGGGTAGGGGTAGGCATAGATCTACTCTTACGGTTAGTTTTAAGATTAGGTTGATATTTATAGCTATGGCTAGTATTAGGTTATGAGTCAGGGTCAGGGTTAGTTTTAGGGTTAGGGTTAGGACTTGAATTAGGTCTAGGGTTACTGTTAGGGTTCAGTTTAAGTTTAGGGCAGTGTTTAGAACTAGGGATATTTTTGGGATAATAGTCAGGGTCAGGGTTATTTTTAGGGTGAGGATTAGGACTCGAATTAAGGCTAGGGTTAGGTCTAAGTGTAGTGTAAGGGTTTGGTTTAAGTTAAGGTTTAGGGTTAGGGCTGGGGATGTGGCTCAAGCGGTAACATCCTCACTTGGCATGTGCAGGGCACTGGGTTCGATCCTCAGCACCACATAAAAATAAAGATTTTTTGTCCACCGAAAACCAAAAAAAAAAAAAAATTATTAAATAATTCTCTCTCTCTCTCTCTCTCTCTCTCTCTCTCTCTCTCTCTCTCTCTCTCTCAAAAAATAGGTTTAGGGTTAGGCCTATTACTCGGTTTTGTTTTAGTGCTAGGATTAGGGATAAGGCTATTTTACGATTAGCATAAGAGATATAGCTAGGTTTATGGTTTGGATTAGGATTAAGTCTAGGTTTAAGGCTAGGATTAGGGCTATTTTTTGTGTTAGTTTTAGGGCAAGAATTAGGCCTAGTGATAATGTCAGGTCTAGTGTTATGGTTAAAGATAGTTTTAGGGTTAGGTTTATGGCTAGGTATAGTTTAAGGGTTAGGTTTAGGGAAAGGGTCAGGTTTATACCTGGGGTATTTTAGGGTCAGGGTCAGGTTTTGGGTTGTGGTTAGTTTAAGGTTTAGGGTTAGGGCTCGAATTAGCATTAAGGTTAGAGATAGGGTTAGCGTATGGATAGGTTATGTTTAGGGTTCAGGTTAGCTTTAGGGTAATGGATATGGTTAGGGTTGGTGATAGTTTTAGGGTCAGGCCAAGGGTTAGCATTAGGATTATGGTTATCATTAGGGTAATTTATAGGTTTAGATCTAGGTTTAGGGCTAGGATTATGGTTAAAATTAGGGCTAGATTTTGGGTTATGGTCAGGGTTAGGACTAGGGTTAGGGTGAGGATTAAGGTTAGGGTACAGTTTAGGGTTTGAGCTAGGGTTAGTGCTAGGGCTAGTGTTAGGTTTAAGGTTTGGTGAAAAGTTATGGTTATGTTTAGTGTTAGGTTTAGTGTTAGGTTTAGGGCTAGATTTGTCATTAGGATTAGGGTAATTGCTAGGGTTAGATGTCAGGTTAGAGTAAGGTTTAGGTTTAGGGTTAGGATTAGGGTTAGGTTTACGTTAAGTATTAGGGTTTGACCTAAGGATAGGGTTAGGGTTAGGTTTATTTTTATGGTTAGTTCTAGGATTAAGTTTATAATAAGGCATAGGGTAGGTTTAGGTTAAGGTCTAGGGTTACATTAGGGTTAAGTTTTGGGTCAGGGTAATGGGTAGGGTTTGAGCTAGGGTTAGGGCTAGGGTTAATGTTAGGATTAGGGTTAGGGTTAGTGTTAGGGCTAGGCCTTGGGTTAATGTTAGGGTAAGGTTAAGGGTAAGGGTTAGGGATTGAGCTAGGGATAAAGCTAGTGCACGTGTTAAGGTTAGAATCAAGGCTAGGGTAGGGTTAGGATTAAGGTTAGGGTTAGGGTTAGCATTAGGTTTAGAGTTATGGTTAAGGTAATTGATAGAGTTAAATCTAGGGTTTGTGCTATGGTTAGACTTAGGAATAGGGGTACGGTTAGGGTGAGGTTTAGGTTTTGGGCTAGGATTACATTTAAGGTAAGGTTTAGGATTTGATTTGAGCTAGGGTTAGGGCTAGGGAGAGGGTTAGGGTTAGGGTTAGGGTTATGCTTAGGGTTAGGTTTAGGGCTAGGATCAGGGCTACGTTTTGTGTGAGGTTTATGGATTGTGTTAGGTGTATGGGTAATGTAAGAGTTAGGGTTATGGTTATGGCTAGTTTTCGTGTTAGTCTAGTGTTAGGGTTAGTTATGGGGTAGGCATAAGGCTTCTAATTAGGGTTTGTATTAGGGTAAGGATTTGTGTTTGGGTTAGGGTTAGGTTTAGGATTAGGGACAGAGTAGGGGTAAGGTTAGGTCTAGGTGTATGTTTAGTGTTTCAGTAATGTTAAGGGTTATTGTTTGGGCTAGGGCTAGGGTAATGGCTATATTTAGGATTAGGTTTAGGTCTTGGGTTAGTGTTAGTGTTAGGTTTAGGTATAGGGTTACTGATAGGGCTAGTAATAGGTTTCATAATAGATAGTAATAGATCTAGTGCTAGGTTTACGTTTAAGTTTTAGGTTTAAACCTAGGGTTAGTGTTAGGGTCAGAACATGGGTCAGGTCAGGGTTTGGGTTTGGGTTAAATTTAGAGATAGAATGAGGGCTAGGTTTAGAACTAGTAATAGAGTTAGGGTTTGGGGTAGGCTAAGGAGTCGGGTTAGGACTAGGGTAACAATGGGGTGAGGGTTTGACTTAGTGTAAGGTGTAGTGTTAGAGCTAGGGCTAGGGCTAGGACTAGGGATAGGGTTAGGGTTAGGGTTAAAAATAAAGATAGAATTAGGGCTTGGTTTAGGGCTAAGTTTTGTGTTAAGGTTAGGGCTATGGCTAATTTAAGAACTGGCATTATATTTAGGGCTAGTTTTAGGGTTAGTTTAAGGGAAAGGTCTAGTGTTAGGATTACGTTTAGAGTTAGGTTGATGTGTAGAGCTAGGGATAATGTGAGGGTCAGATTCTGTGTCAGGATTAGTTCTAGAGTTAGTGTTAGGACTCGAATTAGGACTAGGGTTAGTGCTAGGTGTAGGTTTAGGGTTTGGTTTAGGTTAAGGGTTAAGGTCAGTGCTATGACTTGGTTTTGTTTGAGGGCTAGAGCCAGGGTTAAGGCTAATTTTCAAATTAGCATTAGGGTTAGAGCTAGTGTTAGGGTGTGGTTTAGTCTTAGATTTAGGTTTAGATTTAGAGTTAGGGTTAGATCTAGGTTTAGATCTAGGGCAAAGTTTAGGGCTAGTGTTTGGGTTATTGTAAGGGATAGGGTTAGATCTAGGGATAGGGCTAGGGTGAGAGTTAGATGTAGTCTTAGGTTTAGGGTTAGGTTTAGGGTTAGGGTTAGGGATTAATTATGGCTAGAATTAGAGCATGGGTTATTAATAGGTCTAGGCCTAGGTTTAGGGGTAGGGTTAGGGTTATGGTTAGGATTAGGTATGATGTTATAGCTAGGAATAGGGCTAGGGAGAGGGTTAAAATAAGGGTTAGGGCTACAGTTAGGTTTAGGGCTAGCATTCAGGCTAAGTTTAGGGCTAGGATTAGGGCTATTGTTTGTGTTAGATTAGGGCTAGCATTAGGGCTAGTGCTAATGTCAGTTGTATGGTTATGTTAGGGACACTTTTAGGGTTAGGATTATGGCTAGGTATTGTGTAAGTGATACGTTAAGGTTTAGGGTAAGGTTAAGACCTAAGCGTATTATTAGGGTCACGTTCAGGGTTACAGTTTGGGTTAGGTTAATGCTTAAACTTAGGGCTCAAATTAGTGTTATGTTTAGTGTTATGGTCAGGATTATCGATATGGTTAGGTTTAGAGTTCATGTTAGGTTTAGGATAATGAATTGGTTTAGGGTTAGTAATAGGGTTATGGTTATCCCAGTGTTAGCATTAGGGTTAGGCTTAAGGTTAGGGTAATGGATAGGGTTAGAGCTAGAGTTAGTGCTAGGGTTATGGTTAGGATTAGGGCTAGGGTTAGAGTTAGTTTTTGGGTTATGGCAAGGGTTAGGTTTAGGATTAGGTTTAGGGTAAGAGTTAGGGTTAGGATTAGGGTTATGGTTAGGGCTAAATCTAGTGTTAGGGCTCTTATTAGGGCTGGCTTTTGGGTTTAGTTAGGGCTAGGGTTAGGCCTACAGCTAACATAAGATCTAGGGTTATGATTAGGGCTTGTTTTAGGCCTAGGGTTAGGGATAGATCTAGTGTTAGGTTTACGTTTAGGTTTTAGGTGATTTTTAGAGCTAGGATTAGTGTTAGGGTCAGAGTCTGGTTCAGAGTTAGATTTAGGGTTAGGATTAGGCCTCACATTAGAAACAGTTTTAGGGCTAAGTATTAGGGTTTGGTTTAGGTTAAAGTTTAGGATTTGGGTTATGGCTCGATTTTGTTGTAGGGCTAGGGCGAGGTTTGGGCTAGTTTTTGGATTAGCCTTA
Source organism: Marmota flaviventris (assembly GCF_047511675.1). Classification (NCBI taxonomy): domain Eukaryota; kingdom Metazoa; phylum Chordata; class Mammalia; order Rodentia; family Sciuridae; genus Marmota; species Marmota flaviventris. Next base: position 40,572,611 of record NC_092516.1, on the reverse strand, counting down.
GTGTTATGGCTTTTGTTAATGAGAGGTTTATTATTAGGGTTAGACTTAGGGTTAGGTTTAGATGTAGGATTAGGGCTAGGGATAGGTTTAGGGCTAAGGTTACAGCAAGTGTTAGGGTTATGGTAAGGGATAGGGTTAGAACTAGGAATAGGGCAAGGGAGAGAGTTATAGTTAGTCTTAGGGCTAGGGTTAGGTTAGGTTTAGGGCTAAATTAGGTCTAGGATTATGTCTAGGGTTTGCATTAGAATTAGGCCTAGTGTTAGGCTTAGGTTAAAATTTAGGGATAGGGTTTGGTTTAGGGGACGGGATGGGGTTATAGCTAGTTTTGGGGCTAAGTCAAAGGTTAGAATTAGGGTTAGGGCTGTGGTTATGGTTTGAGTTAGTAATAAGGCTAGGGTTAGGTCTAGGGTTAGTTTTACGGTTATAGCAAGAATTAGGGCTAGGGCTAGTTTCAGGTCTGGGTTGTGGTTAGGGATATATTTATGGTTAGGTTTATGGCTAGGTCTAGTGTAAGGGTTAAGTTTAGGGTAAGGGTCAGGTTTAGAGCTAGGGGTATTATTAGGTTTAGGGTCAGGTTTTGAGTTTGGTTTAGGTTAAGGTTAAGGTTTAGTGTTAGAGATAGGTTAATGATAGGTTTAGGTTTAAGGATAAAGTTAGGTTTAGGATAATTGATAGGGTTAGGTTCAGGGATCAGATTAGGTTCAGGGTAGCAATAGTGTTAGGGTTTGGCCTAGGGTTAGCATTAGGGTTATGGTTGTGCTTAGGGAAATGGATAGGGTTATAGCTAGAGTTTGGGCTAGGGTTATGGTGAGTATTAAAGCTATAATTAGGGTTAGGGTTAGGTTTAGGCCTAGCAATTAAGATTAGAAGTAAGTTTAGGGTACAGTTAAGGGTTTGATCTAGGGTTAGCGCTAGGACAAGTGTTAGGTTTAGGGTTAGGTCTAAGTTAGAGTTATGGTTAGGGTCAGGATTAGTGTTAGAATTAGGGAAAGGGTTATAATTAGGTTTAGGATATTGGATAAGGTTAGATGTTGGTTTAGGGTTAGGGTTAGGGTTAGGGTTAATGTTAGGGTTAGGGTTAGGTTTAGGGTTATAGTTAGGGTTAGGGTTAGGTTTAGGGTAATGGTTAGGGTTTGAGCTAGGGTAGGTCTATGGCAAGGGTTAGGTTTACAGTTATGTCTAGGGTTGGGATTTGGGTAGATTTAGGGTTAGAGCTAGGGTTATCATTAGGGTTAGGGTTAGGGTTAGAGTTAGGGTAATGGGTAGGGTTAGAACTAGTGTTACAGCTAAGGTTAAGGTTAGGATTAGGGATACAATTATTGTTAGGTTTAGGTTTAGGCCAAGGGTTAGTATTAGTCTTAGGTTAATTTTAAGGGTTAGGGATTGAGCTAGGGTTTGGACTAGGGCGGTCTTTAGGGTTAGATAATGGTTAGGCTTAGGGCTTAAATTAGCTTTAGGTTTAAGGTAGGGTTAGGGTAATAGATAGAGTTAGAGCTAGGGATTGGCCTATGGTTATGTCTAGTTTTAGGGTTAGGGTTATGGCTTGGTCTAGTGTTAGGGTTAGGTTTTTGGTTAGGGCTAGCATTAGTTATTGTTAGGGCTAGGGCTATTTTTTTTTTTATCCTATGGCTAGAGTTATATCTAGATGAAGTATTAGGTTTAGGTCTAGGTCTAGGGTTAGTGTTAGGTTTAGGTATAGGTTTACCAGTAGCACTAGTGTTAGCATTCGGTTTAGGGTTATAGTCAATTTTAGACTTACGGTTAGTGTTAGTTTCAGAATAAGGGTCAGGGTTAGGGTTAGGGTCTGGGTTAGGATTAGAGCTACAATGAGGACTAGGTTAAAACTAGTAATAGAGTTGGGGTTTAGAAAAGGCTAAGGATTAAGTTTAGGACTAAAGTAGGTTTAGAGTTAGAGTTTGGCTTTGGATAAGGGATAGGGTTAGCGCTAGGTTTAGGGCTAGGCTTAGGGTTAGGGTTAGGGCTAGAGTTAAAGTTAGGGTTAGATCTCAGTTAGGGTTAGGTTTTGTGTCAGCGTTAGGACTAAGGCTAATGTAAGAACTAGGGTTACAATTAGGGCTAGTTTTATGCTAGGACTAGGGTTAGTATTAGGGTTAGGGTTTGGCTTAAGGTAAGGGATAGGGTTATGGTTAGGGTAATGGATAGTGTTAGATAGTGTTATGTCTAGGTCTAGTGTAAGGGTTAGGTTTATGATTAGCGTTATGTTTACAGCTAGGATTACTCTTAAGATCCGAGTGCGGTTTAGGTTAGTTCTAGGGTTAGGGTTAGGACTCGAATTAGGGCTAGGGTTAGGGTCAGGTGTAGAATTAGTGTTTGGTTTAGGTTAAGAGTTACATTTAGGGCTAAGGCTTGGTTTTGTTTTAGGGCTAGGGCTAGGGTAAGGGCTAGTTTTAGGATTAGCATTAGTGTTATGGCTAGTGTTAGGATGAGGTTTAGGCTTAGGGTTAGAGTTAGATTTAGAGTTAGGGCTAGCACGAAAGTTACGGATCTGGTTTGGGCTAGGTTTAGTGCTAGCTTTTGAGTAAGGGATAGTTTTAGAATAATTACTAGGGCTAGGGTGAGAGTTAAAGTTAGTCCTAGGGCTAGAGTTAGGGTTTCAGTTAAGGTTAGGGCTAAATTAGGGCTAGGATTAGGGCTAGGGTTAGTTTTAGAGTTAGGCCTAGTTTTAGGTCTAGGATTAGGATTAGGGTTAGGGTTAAAGTAAGGTATAATGTTACAGCTAGGTTTAGGGCTAGGGCCAGGGTTAAAATTATGGTTAGGGCTAGGGTTAAGTTTAGGGTTAGAATTAAGGCTAGTGTTAGGGCTAGGATTAGGGCTAGTATTTGTGTTAGGATTAGGGATAGCATTAGAACTAGGTCTAATGTCAGGTCTAGGGTTATAGATAGGAATAGTTTTAGGGATAGTGTTATGGCTAGGTATAGTGTAAGGTTTAGAATGAGGATTAGGTTCAGATTTAGAGGCAGGGGTATTATTAGGGTCAAGGTTAGGGTTAGGGTTTGGTTTGTTAAGGTTTAGGTTTAGGGACTTAATTAGCAATAGGGTTAGGGTTAGAGTTAGGGTAATGGATATGGTTATGTTTAAATTCCTGGTTATGTTTAGGGTGATGGATAGGTTAGGGTTAGGGATAGTGTTAGGGTTAAGCCGAGGGTTAGGGTTAGGGTTAAGGTAATGGATAGGGTTGGACCTAGAGTTAGGGCTAGGGTTAGGGTTAGGGTTAGGACTAGGTTTAGGGTTAGGTTTAGGGTTAGTGCAAAGGTTAAAGTTAGGATTACATTTAGGTTAAGTGTTAGGGCTAGGTTTAGTTTTAGAGTTAGATTTAAAGCTAGGGTTGGGGATTAGATTAGGGCTATGTTTTGGGTTACATTAGGGCTAGTGTTATAGATATGGCTAATGTAAGAACTAGGGTTATACTTAAGGCTAGTTTTAGGGTTAGGGCAAAGTCTAGTTTTAAGATTAGGTTTAGGTTTATGGTGACGTTTTGAACTAAGGTTAGTGTTAGGGCCAGTGTCAGGGTCAGGGTTAGATTTAGGGTTAGGGATAGGACTTGAATTAGGAGTAGATTTATGGCTAGATGTAGGGCTAAGTTTTGGTTTAGGTTAAGGGTTAGGGTTAGTGCTGTGGCTCGGTTTTGTTTTAGGGCTAAGGCTCAAGTTAAGGGTAGTTTTATGATTAGCCTTAGTGTTATTGCTAATGTTAAGGTGAGTTTAGGCTTAGGGGTAGATTTAGAGTTATGGTTAATTCTAGGGTTTGTTCTGTGGATAGGGTTAGGGCTACTGTTAGGACTAGTGTTTGGGTTACGGTAAGGAATAGTGTTAGAACTAGGAATAGGGCTAGAGCAAGAGTTTAATTTAGTCTTAGGGCTAGGTTAGGGTTAGGGTTAGGGATAAATTAGGGCTAGGAATAGGTCTAAGCTTAGTGTTAGGCTTAGGCCTAGGGTTAGGGCTGTTTAGGTTAGGTTTAGGGTTAGGTTTATGGGAACAGATGGGGTTATAGCTAGGTTTATGGCTAGGGCAATGATTAGAATTATGTTTAGGGCTAGGATTAGGTTTGGGTTAGGGAAAGTTTTAAGGCTAGGGATAATGTCAGGGTTAGGATTACAGCTAGGGATATTATAGGGTTAGGTTCATGGCTAGGTCTAGTGAAAGGGTTAGGTTTAGGGTAAGGGTCATGATTAGAGTTACGTGTATTTTTATGGTCAGGTTCAGGCTTCGGGTTTGGATTAGGTTAAGGTTTAGAATTAGGGCTCTAATTAGCGTTAGGGTTACAGTTAATGTTAGGGTAATGGGTATGGTTCGGTTTAACATTTGGGTTCAGATTAGGGTAATGTGTGGTATTAGGGATAGTGATAGGGTTAGGGTTAGGCCTAGGTTTAGCATTTGGTTTATGGTTATGGTTAGGGTAATGGGTGGTGTTAGAGCTATTGTTAGGGCTAGGGTTTTTGTTAGGATTAGAGTTAGTGTTAAGGTTATGGTTAGGGTTAGGGCTAGGGTTACGGTTTGGATTAGGTTTAGGGTACAGGTTAGGATTTGATCTAGGGTTAGAGCTAGAATAAGGGTTAGGTTTAGGGTTATGTCTAGCGTTAGATTTACAGTTAAGGTTAGTGTTAGTATTAGAGTTAGATTTATGTATAGGTTTACTGCTAGTGCTAGTGTTAGGATTCAGTTTATGGTTAGGGTCAGGTTTAGACCTACAGTTAACATTAGGGTCATAATAAGTGTCAAGGTTAGGGTTAGGTTTAGGTTATGATTGTAGCTTGAATGAGGGCTAGGTTTAGGACTAGAAATAGGGTTAGGATTTGGTTTAGGCTAAAGATTAGGGTTAGGACTAAGGTTAGCACTAGGTTGAGAGATGGCTTAGGATAAGGGATAGGGTTAGAGCTAGGTTAGGTCTATGTTTAGGGTTAGGGCTAGTTTTAGGGTTAGGTTTAGGGTTAAAGCTAGGGCTTGGTCTTGGATTAGGGCTAGGTTTAGGGTTAGAGTTTGGACTAGGGTTAGGGTTAGAGTAAGGGTTAGGGTTTGATCTATGGCTAGGGCTATGACGAGGGTTATGTTTAGAGTTAGGTCTAGGATTAGATTTACGGTTAGGGTTAGAGCTATGGTTATCATTAGGCTTAGGGTTAGATTTAGGGTAATGGGTAATTTTAGAGATAGTATTAGGGTTAGTGTTATTGTTATGATTAGGGCTAGGTTTAGGGTTAGGGTTAGGGCTAGGACTAGGGTTATGTTTAGGGTCAGGGTTAGAGTTTTAGCTAGGGTTAGGTCTAAGGCGAGGGTTAGGGTTATCGTTAGGGTTAGGATTAGGGTTAGGGGTATGATTAGGGCTAGGTTTAGGCCTAGGATTAGGGCTAGGTTTTGTGTTAGATTTAGGGCTATTGTTAGTGCTATGGTAATGTAAGGGTTAGGGTTATGGCTAGGTGTAGTGTGAGGTTTAGGTTTCAGGTTCAGGTCAGTTTTAAAGCTAGGGTTAGTGTTAGTGTCATAATAAGTTTTTGAGTTAGGGTTAGGGTCAGGGTTAGAGTCAGAATTAGGACTCAGTAAGGTCTAGAGGTAGGGTTAGTTTTTCGGTTAGGTTAAGGGTAATCATTAGGGCTAGAGCTAGGTTTTTGTTTAGGTTCTGGGTTATAGATATTGCTAGGTTTAGAATTAGGTTTATGTCTAGGGCTAGTTTTAGTGTTAGGTTTACCTATAGGGTTACAGGTAGGACTAGGTTAGTGTTTGCTTTAGGGTTAGGGTCATAATAATGGTCAGGGTTAAAGTTATAGAATGAGAGCTAGGGTTAGAACTAGTAATAGGGTTAGAGTTTGGTTTAGGCTAAGAATTAGGGCTAGGACTAGGGTTAGCATTAGGGTTAGGGTTTGGCTTAAGGTAAGGGATAGGGTTAAAAATGAGGTTAGGGCTATGTTTAGGGTGAGGATTAGGGCTAGTGTTAGGGTTAGGTTAGGGTTAAAGCTGGGGTTAAGTCTCGGATTAGGGCTAGGTTTTGGTTAGCATTAGGTTTAGTTTTATGGCTAATATAAGAACTAGTTTTAGACGTAGAGTTAGAAGTAAGTCTAGTGTTAGGGTTAGGTTTAGAGTTAAGGTGATGTTTAGATCTAGGGTTAGTGTTAGGGTAAGATTCAGGTTCAGGCATAATTTTAGGGTTAGGGTTAGAACTCCAATTAGGGCTAGGATTAGCTCTAGATTAGGTTAGGGTTTGGTTTAGGTTAAGGGTTAGGGTTATGGTTATGGCTCAGGTTTGTTTTAGAGCTAAGCCTATAGTTAGGGCTAGTTTTAGGATTAGTGTTAGGGTTAGGGCTAGTGTTAGCATTAGGTTTAGGCTTAGAGTTAAGTTTAGATCTAGTGTTAGTGCAAGGTGAATGTTAGGGCTAGGGTTATTCTAGGCTTAGGGCTAGGATTAGGGTAATGGTAAGTGATAAAGTTAGAATATGGCTAGGGCTAGGGTGAGAGTTATAATTAGTCTTAAGGCTAGGGTTAGGGTCAGATTTAGGATTAGGCCTAGAGTTAGTGTTAAGGTTAAGTTTGTGTTATACTTAGGGTAAGTGATGGGATTACAGCTAGGTTTAGGGCTAGGGAAAGGGTTAGAATTAGGGTTAGGGTTATGAGTAAGGCTAGGTTTAGGGCTAGGATTAGAGCTAAGGCTCATGTTGGGGTTAAGGCAAGGATTAGGGCTATGGCTAATGTCAGGTCTAGGGTTATAGTTAGGGATAGAGTTAAGGTTATGTTTATGTTTAGGTCTAGTGTAAGTGTTAGGTTTAGGGTAAAGTTGAACTTTAGAGCTAGGTTTATTATTAAGGTCAAGGTACGGCTTAGGGTTTGGTTTAGGTTAAGGTTTAGGTTTAGGGCTCAAATTAGAGTTAGGGTTAGAGTTAGGGTAAGGGTAATGGATAGGGTTAGGATTAGGATTCAGATTAGTTTTAGGGTAATGGATAGGTTTAGAGAGTGCAATAGGGTTAGGTTTATGCCTAGGGCTTGCATTAGGGTTAGGGTTATGGTTAGAGTAATGGATAGGGTTAGAACTAGTTTTAGAGCTAGTGTTATGGTTAGGATTAAGGCTAAGGTTAGGGTAGAGGATAGGGTTAGAGCTATGGTTAGGGCTATGTTTAAGGTTAGGATTAGGGCTAGGGTTAGGTTAGGGTTTGAAATAGGGCTAGGGTTATGCTTAGGGTAAAGGTTAGGCTTTGAGCAATGGTTGGGTCTAAGAGGAGGGTTAGGGTTAGAGTTAGGGCTAGGGTTAGCTTAGGGTTACTCTTAGGGCTAGGTTTAGGCCTAGGTTTAGAGCTAGGTTTTGTGTTAGTTTAGGCCTAGGGATAGCACCATGAGTAATGTAAGAGCTAGGGTTATGATTAGGGCTAGTTTTAGGGTTAGGGTTATGGTTAGGTCTATGTTAGGATTAGGTTTTGGGTTAGGGTCAGCTATGGAGCCAAGTTTATGTTAGGGTCAGGGTCAGTGTTCAGATTAGAGTTTGTGCTAGGGTTAGTGCCATAATTTGGACTAGTGTTAGGTCTAGAGTAGGGTTAGTGTTTGGGTTAGGTTAAAGGTTATTGTTAGGGCTAGTGTAAGAGTTAGGTTTAAGATTAGGGTCAGGTTGTTGTTTATGTCTAGGGCTAGAATTATGGCTAGATTTAGGATTAGGTTTAGGTCTAGGGCTAATGTTAGGTTTAGGTTTAGGTATAGGATTACCTGTAGGACTAGTATTAGGGTTCGCATTTGAATTAGGGTCAGGTTGAGACCTAGGGTTAGTGTTAGGATCAGAATAAGGGTTAGGGTTAGGTTTTGGGTTTCGGTTTGGGTTAAAGCTAGAATGAGGTTTAGGGTTAGGACTAGTAGTAGTGATAAGGTTTGTGTTAGGCTATGGATTTGATTAGGCCTAGGGTTAGCATTAGGTTTAGGGTTTGGCTTAAGTTAATGGATAGGGTAAGTGCTAGGTTGAGGGATAGGGTTAGAGTTTTTGTTAGGGCTAGGGTTAGGGTTGGGTTAAAGCTAGGGTTAGCGCTCAGGTTAGGGCCAGATTTTGGATTGGGTTAGGACTAGGGTTAGGGCTACAGATAATTATGAACTAGTGTTATGATTAAGGCTAGTTTTGTGGTTAGGTTCAGGGCTAGGTCACGTGTTAGGGTTAGGGTTATCGTTAGTGTGACGTTTAAAGCTAGAATTAATGTTAGGGTCATTGTCAGTGTTCAGGGGTTGGATTTGTGTTAGGATTAGAATTAAAGCCAAAATTATCACTAAGGTTAGTTCTAGGGGTAGGGTAAATGTTTGGTTTAGGTTAAGGGTTATTGTTAGGGCTAGGGCTAAGTTTTTGTTTGGGTCTACTAATAGAATTTAGCTATATTTAGGATTAGTTTTGGGTCTAGGTCTAGTGTTAGGCTTAAGTATAGGTATAGGGTTACCGCAGGGCTAGTGTTGGGGTTTTCTTTAGAGTTAGGGTCAGGTTTAGACCTAGGGTTAAATTTAGGGTCAGAATAATGGTCAGGGTTATTGTTGGAGCTAGAATGAGGGCTAGGATTAGGACTAGTAATTCGGTTAGTGTTTAAGATAGACTAAGAATTAGGGTTTGGACTAATATTACCATTTGGTTAGGATTTGGCTTAAGGGTAAGAGATAGAGTTAGAGGTGGGGTTAGGGCTAGGGTTAGGGTTAGATTTAGGGCTAGTGTTTGGGTTAGGACTAGGGTTAAATCTATGGTTCATGGCTCTGATTACAGGTAGGATTTGTGTTAGGGTTAGAACTAGAGTTAGGAAAATGACTAATGTATGAACTACATTAATGAACTAGGGTTACGATTAAGGCTAATCCTTAAGCTTAATATTGTTAAGGCAAGGTTTAGTGTTAGAATAATTTAATTTTAGGGTAATGTTTGGAGCTAGAATTAGTGTTAGGGCCAATCTCAACATCAGGGTTAGTTTTAGATTTAGGCTTAGGGCTAGGTTTAGGTTTAGGGTTTGGTTTAGGTTAAGGGCTAGTGTTAGGGCTATGGCTTGGTTTTGTTTTATGGTTAGGGCTGGGGTAGGAAAAGTTTTAAGATTAGCGTTATGGTTAAGGCTAATGTTGGTTTTGGATTAGGCTTATGGTTAAAGTTAAATTTAGAGTTAGGTTTAGATTTCGAGTTAGGTTTAGATATAGGATTAGGGCTAAATCTAAGGCTAGAACTAGGGCTAGAGCTAGGGCAAGAGTTAAAGTTACTTTGAGAGCTAGGGTTGGGGTTAGCATAGGATTTATTAGGGCTGGCATTAGTGTTAGGTTTAATGTTAGTGTGAGGCCTAGGGTTAGGGCGAGGGTTAGGGTTAGGTTTAGGGTTATGGTTAGGTTCAGGGTTATAATTAGGTTTAGGTTAAGGGATGGGGTTATAGCTAGTTTTAGGGCTATGGCGAGGGTTAGAATTAGGGTTAGGGCTCAGGTTATGGTTTGGATTAGGATTAAAGCTAGGTTTAGGGCTAGGATTAGGGTTAGAGCTAATTTCAGGTCTAGGATTATGTTTAAAGATAGTTTTAGAGTTATATTAATGGCTATGTCTAGTGTAAGAGTTAGGTTTAGGGTTAGGGTCAAGTTTTGAGCAAAATATATTATGAGAATCAGGGTCACAATTAGTGTTTGGGATAGGTTAAAGTTTAAAGTTAGAGCTCCTTGCCCTAACCATAATTCTGACCTTCTACCTATACCTAAACCTAGCTATAACCCCATCTTTTCCCCTAAACTTAACCTTATCCTTAAACCGAAACCTAAGCCTAACCCTAGGCCTAAGTCTAACACAAACCCTAGACCTAACCCTAGCCATAATTTAGCCCCGAAGCTAACCTAACTCTAGCCCTAAGACTAACTCTCATACTAGCCCTATTCCTAGTTCTAACTCTTCCCTTTACCATAACCCTAACACTTGTGCTAACCTTAGCCCTAACTCTAGCCCTAGCCCTAATCCTACATCTAACCCTAACTCTAATTCTAACCCTAACCCTAATCCTAAACCTCTCACAAACACACTCTAGGATAACCCTAAACTTATTCCTAACATTAAACCTATCCTATCCATTATCTTAAACCTAACCTGACCCCTAAACCTAACCATATCCATAACCCTAAACATAATCCTAACCTTAACCCTAATTTGAGCCCTAAGCATAAACATTAACCTAACCCAAACTGTAACCCTGAACCTGACTTTAATAATACCCCTAGCTCGATACCTTACCCTAAATCTTAACCTAACCCTTACACTATACCTAGCCATAATTCTAAAAGTAAAACTATCCTTAAACCTGACATTAGCCCTAGCCCCAATGCTAGCCTTCATGGCAACACAAACCCTAGCCAGCCATAATCCTAGCCCGAAACTTAGCCTTACTCCTAACCCTAACCCTAACCCTAATGCTATACTTAATCCTATCCCAACTGTAACCCTATCCCTTACACTAATCAAACTCTCACCCTATTGCTACCCTAGTCCTAACCCTAATCATTAGCTTACCCCATACCCTAACTATCTTACTAGTCCTAACTATAGTCCTAATTCTAGCTCTAAACTTAACCCAAACCCTACCCCTAACCAGGACCCTTATTCTGACCCTAACACTAACCCTAGGTTTAAACCTGACCCTACCCTTAAACCGAATCCGAAAACTAGCCCTACTGGTAAACCTATACTTAAATCTAACACTAACAGTAGCCCTAGACCTAAATCTAATCCTAAATATAGCCATAAATCTAGTCCTCACCCTAACAATAACCCTAAACCTAAACCTAACACTAACCATAGGCCTAACCCTAACCCTAACTCTAGCCCTAATCCTAACCATAACCGTAGACCTAAAACTATCCATTACTGTAAAAATAAGACTAACCCAAATGCTAACCCTAGGCCTAACCCTAAACCAATCAATAACAATAACCCTATTCATTGCATAAACCTAACCTGAAAACTAAACCTATCTCTATCAGTTACCCTAACCCTTACCCTAAACCTAATGCTAATATGAGCCCTAAACCCAAAACATAACATAAAACAAAACCTAAAGAAGACACTGACCCTAATAATACACCTAGCTCTAAACCTGACTCTTCTAGTAAAACCTATCCCTTACAACTAAACCTAGCCATAAACCTAACCTTAACACTATCCCTAACCATAACCTGAGACCTGACATTAGCTCTAGACTTAATTCTTGCCCCAAATCTAATACAAACTCAAGCCCTCATCCTAGCCCTAAATTTACCTTAATCCTAAACTAAACCCTAACCCTAGTCCAATCTCTAACTTCAACCTTCGCCCTAGAACTGAACCTAGGTATAACCCCATCCCTTCCCCTAAACCTAAACCTCAACCTAACACTAATACTAACCTTAACCCTAACCTTACCTCTAACCCTAGGCCTAACTCTAGCACTAACCCTAACTCTAAATCTATCCCTAATTTAGTACCAACGGTAACCCTAACTCTAACCCTAGCCTTAAGACTAACTCAAACTTTCACCCTAGACCTATTTCTAGTACTAACCCTATCGGTAACTGTAACTCTAACACTAGCCCTAATCCTAGATCTAACCATAACTCTAAATTAACCCTAACTTTAAGCCTAAACCTCACCCTAACACTAGAGCTAACATTATCACTAATCCTAAAACTAGCCCTAACACAAGCATTAGATCTAAAACAAAACTGAGTAATAGCCCTAAACCTAACCCTAACCTTTACCTAACCACAACCCTAGACATGACATTATCCCTAGCCCTAATTCTTGCCCTAATCCTAACACAAAACCTAACCCTACATCTAGCTTTAACCCTAGCCCTAATTTGAGAGTTATCTCTAACCCTAAGATTAACACTGACCCTGACTCTGACACTAACACTAACCCTATCACAAATCATCACCCTAAACCTAAACTTAACCCTAACACTAGCTCTATCCCTAACCCTATTCCTAAACTAGCCCTAATTGTAATCCTAGATTTTGCATTAGCCAAAGCCTTAACCCTAGCTCTAACTGAATCTTAAACCTAATCCTTATTCGAGCCCTAACCCTAGCTTTAACCCTAACCCTAACCCCAAGCCTAATGCTAACCCTAGTCTAATCCTAATAATAACCCTAGCCCTAAACTTAGCTCTAATCCTATCCATTACCATAACCATAACCCTAACCCTAATGCTAACTCTAAGATAACCTTGACCCTATCCATAACTCTATCCCTATCCATTACCCTCAACCTAACCATATCCATCACCCAAACCCTAAACCTAACCCTAATGCTAATTTGAGACCTAAACCTAAACCTAACCTAAACAAACCCTGACCCTAACACTGACCCTAATAATAACCCTAGCTCCAAAAGTGATCCTAACCCTCAATCTAACCCTTACACTATACCTAGCCATAAACCTAACCCTAAAACTATCCGTAACCATAACCCTAGAGCTGACATTAGCCCTAATGCTAGCCATCAGCCTAACAAAAACCGTAGCCCTAATCTTGGCCCTAAACCTAGCCTGAAACCTAATCCTAACCCAAACACTAGCCCTATTCAAATTTAAACCTCGCCCTAGCCCTAAACCTAGCTGTAACATCATACCTTACCCTAACACTAGCCCTAGCCCTAAACCAATGCCTAGCCATAATACTAACCCTAGTTCTAATCCTACCCCTAATTTAGACCTAACCCTAAACTTTACCTTATCACTAGCCCTAAGACTTAATCTGTCACCATAGACCTATCCCTAGTTCTAACTCTATGTCTTACCATAACCCAAAGCCTAGCCCTAACCCTGGCCCAAACCTAGCCCTAAACTTAGCCCTAGGCCTAAACCTAGATCTAACCCTAACTCTAAATCTAACCCTATCCCTAAACGTAAACCTCACCCTAACACTAGCCCTAACCCTAATGCTAATTTGAAAACTAGCCCTAAACCTAGCCCTAGCTCTAAAACAAAACTGAGCTATAGCCCTAATCCTAATCCTTAACCTAAACCAAATTTAAATGCTACACCTAGTGCTAACCCTAGCCCTAACTCGAGTTTTAACCCTAACCCTATGACTAATACTGACCCTGATTCTGACCCTAAAAGTAACCATAGCTCTTAACATAACCTTAAACATAAACCTAACCTGAACACTAGAGCTAGCCCTATCCCTAACCCTAAAACTAGCCCTATTCGTAATGCCAGTTCTTACATTAGGCATAGTCCTAACCCTAACAGAAAACCTAGCCCGAATCCGAGCCCCAACCCTAGCCATAACAATATCCCTAACCCTAACTCTAGCCCTAATCCGAAGCCTAATCCTAAACCTAACCCTGGCCCTAACCATAACCCTAACCATAACCCTACATCTACCTTTAGACCTAACCCTAGTTCTAATTCTGGCCCTAACCATAAACCCAATGCTAATCTGAACACTGACCCTTATTATAATACACACCCTAGCTTAAAACCTTGTTACCCAAAACCTAACCTTAACACTAGACCTATCCATAACCTTAACCCTAAAACTAGCCATTACCAAACCCTAGCTCTTACTTTTCACATAGCCCTAACACTAGCCATAACCTCAAACAAAACCTACCCCTAATCCTAGCCCTTAACTTAGCTCTAAGCATAACCCTAAACCTAACCCTAATCCCAACCTTAACCCTAATGCTTGCCATGGCCCTAACACTAGCTCAAACTCTAAACCTTACCCTAAACATAAACCTAGCCCTATCCCTAACCCTAACCCTAGCCCTAATCCTAACTGTAACCATAGCCCAAATCCTAACTCTAACTCTATCCATTACCTTAAACATAAAACTAACGCTAATGCTAACCCTAGCCATAACCCTAACCCTAAACCTAGCCCTGACTCTAATCTTAACCCTCACCCTAGACCTAACCCTAGCTCAAAGCTTAACACTAACCCTGAATCTAACCCTAACACTATCCCTAGGCCTAATCTTAACCCTAGTCCTAATTCTAAACTTAACATTAGCCCTAACACTAGCTCTAACCCTATCCATTACCCTGAACATAAGCCTTACCCAAATACTAACCCTAGGCCTAACCCTAACCCTATTACTAACACTAACCATATACATTATACTACATGTAACCTGAACCCTAGACCTAACCCTAACCATTACTCTAACTTAAACCTAATCCTAACACAGACTCTGACCCCAATATTACACCTAGCTCTAAACCTGACCCTTACCCTAAACCAAACCCTAGCCATAACCAAACTTAAAACTAACCCTAACCATAAATCTAGACCTGACATTAGCTCTGGCCCTAACCCTAACACAAACCCTCATCCTACTCCTAAACCTAGCTTTAACCAAAACCTGAACACTAACCCTAGCCCTATCCCTAACCTTAACACTAATCCTAACCCTAGTTCTAACCCTATCCCTTAACCTAAGCAAAACACTCACCCTATTGCTACCCTAGTCCTAACACTAATCCTTAGTCTACCCCAAACCATAACTCTAATACCAGTCCTAACACTAGCCCTCATTATACCTCTAACACTAACCCAAACCATAACTCTAACCTTGACCCTTATTCTGACCCTAAATCTAACCCTAGGTTTAAACCTTACCCTAAACCTAAACCAAACCCTAACACTAGCCCTATGGGTAACCCTATACCTAAACCTAACCCTAATATTCGACCTAGACAAAAACCTTATCCTAAATTTAGCCATAACTCTAGCACTAGCCCTAAACAAAAACATAGATCTAGCCCTAACAATAACCCTTAACCTAACCCAAACACTAACCCTAGCCCTAGACCTAACCCTAGTCCGAATTCTGGCTCTAACCCTAAACCTAACCCTAACCAAAACACTGACCTTTACCCTAATGAAACCCTAGGTTTAAATTTTATGCTAACCCAAAATTTGGCCATAATCCTAACACTAGACCTAGCCATAACAATAACCCTAGAGTTTACATGATACAGAGCCCTAATGCTAGCCCTGAACCTCACACAAAACCTGTCCCTAAGCATAGTTCTAACCCCAAACCTAACCCTAACCCTAACCCTAAATCTCACCCACGCCCTAGGCCTAACCCTAGTTCAAACCCTAACCCTTACCCTAACTCTAGCCCTAAATCTCACCCACGCCCTAGGCCTAACCCTAGTTCAAACCCTAACCCTTACCCTAAATATAACCCTAGTCCTAACCCTAACCCTAGCCCTAATCCTGCCATAACCAAGGCTAAACCCTAGCTCTAACTCTATCCATTACCCTAAACATAACTCTAACGCTAATGCTAACCCTAGCCCTAATGTTAAATCTAACCCAAATCTAGTCCTGACACTAATCCTAACCCTCGCCCTAATCATAGCTCCAACCCTAACACTTACCCTAAACCTAACCCTAACACTAACCATAGGTCTAACCCTAACCATAACCCTAGCCCTAATACTCACCATAACCCTAGCTCTAAAACTATCCATTACCGTAAACATAAGCCTAACCCAAATGCTAACCCTACACCTAACCCTAAACCTATCGATAACACTAACCCTATCCATTACCTAAACCTAACCTGAACACTAAACTAACCGTATCAATTATCCTAGCCCTAACCCTAATCCTAGTGCTAATTTGAGCCCTAAATCTAAACCATAACGTAAACCAAACCCTTAAGAATGCACTGACCCTAATAATACACCTAGTCCTAAACCTGAGTCTTATCCAAAACCTAACCCTTACACTAAACCTAGCCACAAACCTAACCCTAACACTATTCCTAACTGTAACCCTAAACCTGACATTAGCCCTAGACCTAATTCTTAGCCCTAAACCAAACACAAACCTTAGCCCTAATCCTAGCCCTAAACCTAGCCTGAATTATAACCCGAACTCTAATCCTAGCCCAATCCCTAATTTCAACCCTCGCCCTAGTTCTGAATCAAGGTATAACCCCATGCTTGCCCCTAAACCTAACCCTAAACTTAACACCAGCAGCAAACTTAACCCTAGGCCTAACTCTCACATTAATCCTAGCTCTAATCCTAGCCCTAATTTGGTGCTAACTGTAACCCTAACTCTAACCCTAGCCATAAGACTAACTGAAATTCTCACCCTAGATCTATTTCTAGTACTAACATAATCTGTAACAGTAACCCTACATAGCCCTAAACTTAGCCCTAAACCAAGCCCTAGCCTTAATCCTAGATCTAACCATAACTCTAAATCTAACCCCAAACCGAAGCCTAAACCTCACCCTAAAACTAGCCCTAACACTATCACTAATTCTAAAACTATCCCTAACCCAAGCCCTAGACCTGAAACAAAACCGAGCCATAGCCCTAATCCTAACCCTTAACCTAAACCAAAACTGAACACTACACCTAGCACTAACCCTAGCCCTAATTCGAGTCCTATGACTAATACTGACCCTGACTCTGACCCTAAAACTAACCCTAGCTATAAACATCACCCTAACCCTAAACCTAACCTGAACACTAGACCTAGCCCTATCCCTAACCCTCAAACTAGCCCTAATCATAATGTCAGTTCTTAAATTAGCCATAGCCCTAACACTAAGAAAAAACCTAGCCCTAATCCAAGCCCTAACCCTGGCTATAAATCTAACCCTAACCCTTTCCTTAACCCTAACCCTACCCCTCACACTAACACTAAACCTACCTCTAACCCTATCCCTTATCCTAAGCCAAACCCTCACCTGAATGCAACTCTAGTTCTAATCCTAATACTTAGCCTACTCTGAACCCTAACTCTATTACTAGTCCTAAAACTATCTCTTATTCTATCTCTAAACCTAACACAACCCCAAACCCTAACCCTGAACCTAATTCTGACCCTAATACTAACCCTAGGTCTAAACCTGACCTAACCCTAAACCAAAACCTAACACTAGCCCTACCGGTAAACCTATACTTATACGTAACCATAACGCTAGCACTAGACCTAAATGTAATCCTAAATATAGCCATAACTCTAGCCCTAGCCCTAAACAAAAACCTAGCCCTAGCCATAACAATAACTATAAACCTAATGCAAATAATAACCCTACTCCTAGTCCTAACCCTAGTTCTAATTCTGTCCCTAACCTTAAACCTAATGCTAAACTAACTATAACAGAAACCCTAGCTCTAAACCTTATCTTACCCCAAACCTAAACCTAAAACTAGACCTATCCATAACCCTAATTCTAAAACTAGCCATAATCAAACCCTAGCTCTTACATTACACATAGCCCTAACACTAGCAATAAAACTCACACAAATCTAGACCTAATCCTAGCCCTTAACCTACTCCTAAGTGTAACCCTAACCCTAGCCCTAATCTTAACTCTAATGCTTGCCCTATCCTTAACACTAGATCAATCTCTAACCCTTACCCTAAACATAAACCTAGCCCTATCCCTAAGCCTAACCCTAGCTCTAATCCTAACTGTAACCATAGCCCAAACCCTAGCTCTAACTCTATCCATTACATTAAATGTAACCCTAAACCTAATGCTAACCCTAGCTGTAACCCTAACCCTAGCCCTAATCGTAGCCTTGACTCTAATCTTAACCCTCATCCTAGACCTAACCATAGCTCAAACCCTAACATTTACCCTAAACCTAAACTGACACTAACCCTAGGCCTAACCCTCAACCCTAGCCATAGTCCTAACCTTAACACTAGCCCTAACACTAGCACTAACCCTATCCATTACCCTGAACATAAGCCTAACCCAAATGCTAACCCTGGGCCTAACCCTAACCCTATTACTAACACTAACCATATGCATTACTCTAAGCCTAACTTGAACCCTAGACCTAACCCTATCCATTACTCTAACCCTAACCCTAACCCTAACGCTAATTTGAGCCCTAACCCTAAACCTTAACCTAAACAAAACCCTAACACGGACTCTGACTCTAATAATACACCTAGCTCTAAAACTGACCCTTACCTTAAACCTAACCCTTACACTGGACTTAGTCATAACCTAACCCTAAAACTAACCCTAAACATAAACCAGAACTGAAATTAGCTCTAGCCCTAATCCTAGCCCTAGCCCTAACACACACCCCCATCCTAGCCCTAAATCCAGCTTTAATCCTAACTCGAACCCTAACCCTAGCCCTATCCCTAACCCTAACCCTAACATTAACTTTAACCCTAGCTCTAACTCTATCCTTTACCATAAGCCAAACCCTCACCCTAATGCTACCCTAGTCATAAACCTAATCTTTAGCCTACCCCAAACAATAACTCTAATACTAATCCTAACACTAGCCCTCATTAAAGCTCTAACTCAAATACAAACCCTAAAATTAACCCTGACCCTTATTCTGACCCTAACTCTAATCCTAGTTTTAAACCTGACCTAACCCTAAAAGGAACCCTAACACTAGCTCTACAGGTAAACCTATACCTAAACCTAACCCTAACACTCAATCTAGACAAAAACCTAATTCTAAATCTAGCCATAAATCTAGCACTAGCCCTAAACAAAAACTTAGCCCTAGCCTTAACAATAACCTTTACCTAACCCAAAAACTAACCCTACCCCTAGAACTAAACCTG